>NW_024070209.1:101215626-101271098 GCF_014754425.2 Oryx dammah | reverse complement strand
TGGGTGGATGGATGGATGGGTGGATGGATGGATGGGTGGATGGATGATGGATGGATGACACATAGTCTGAAGAGGAACTGAGGATGCTCAAGTCTGACAATTCAGTGCATTTCTCCCCCTTCCACCTCCCCATGAACATGCCATCCTTTTTCCCAGAAAGTTTCTCTCAGTCCAAATTTGATTCACCCTGAAACTAATGAAGGTTAGACTTCAGGGCCCTTCTTTGCATGTGGCTCCTTCCAAAGCCTTGGATCTCATTTCCAACATCATTTTTAGTTTTATACTATTTCTTTTTCACTTCTTAATTAATTAATTTGTTTTTGTTTTTGTTTTTCTTTTTGGCCTCACCATGCAAGTTGCAGGATCTTAGTTCTCAGACCACAGACTGAAACTGGATCCCTGCCGTGAAAGCACTGAGCCCTAACCACTGGACCACCAGGGAAGTCCCTGTACTCTATTACTTTAAAAGAGCTCCCCGAATTGCATACGCTGCAGGCCACACAATACCTACCTTTCTCTACCCCTGCCCCCATCTTACCTCTCCTGGCTCGTCTTGGTGTCAAGATTCAGCTCAAGTCATCCAGTCTAGGAGACCTTCCCTCACACCCCTCCATCCAGGCACAGCTGCCCTCAGGCGCTAAACACAAATCCATCCAAACAGACAGCCATCACCGAGTGCTTGCTCAGGCACTCAGTCGTGTCCGACTCTGCGACGCCGTGGACTGTAGCCCACCAGGCTGTTCTGTCCATGGGATTCTCCAAACAAGAATGCTGGAGTGGGCTGCCATTTCCTCCTCCAGGGGGTCTTCCCAAGCCAGGGATCGAACGTGCATCTCCTGTGCTGGTAGGCAGATTCTTTACCACCGAATCACCTGGGAAGCCCAGCCAGGCTTTGCTGTTTATTTTAATGCCTGTTTCTCTCTGTGAGATTGTAAGCTCTGTGACAGCAAGGCCCGTAACCAGATTGGTTTACACCCCTCCCCCACCCCCGTATCCTTGGTGCCTAGCTCTGTGTCTGATACACAAGCGGTTAATTCTGTTAATTCAAGCACTGAATGAAGGCTGTACCTTCTCTTGTCCATTTCAGACCCTTGCTCGGGCCAGCTCCTCCCCAGGTGCCCCCTCCTCTCCTGTCCAGCCACTGGCATCCAATCCACCCCGCAGCCCCAGCCCAGGTGCACAGGCTCTCTGAGCTGCCCTGGGTGCTCCAATACTGCTCTGCCTTCACCCTCAGATGCACCTCTCAGCGCCCCTCCTTCCACCTCTAATAACTTTTAGGAGTCGTTTTAATGCACCAAGTCTAGTTCTCCCTAACCGGACCATAAACTCCTTAGAACCGAATCCTTAAACCTATCCTGTTTCCACCAGCGCCTTGTGCATTATAGGTGTGCAAGAAATATTTGCTCACTGACAGATGGGTTCACTGACAGCTTCAAGCACACACCGAAACGAATGTTTTAAAGTCGGTGTCTCTGTTCTTAAAGATCTGTGGGAGACCACGGGGATGCATGAACGCAGCTCTTAAACGGGACCATTAAGACAGCATTTTAGGCGGCAATATGGCCAAACTGACTAGGGTCCAGCAAAACTCACCCAAAAAGCTGCCAGCAAATTTTCCAGTTCCCTTAACTGCAACACTCTGGCCGTACGATCGCCTCTCTCCGTGGCTTTTGGGGTGCCCGCATCTTTGTGAGAGGTCGCGGCCTCTGAGCTTTGGCTAGCTAGCTGGGGCTTTTTCTCTGATGTGGCTAGAGAGCTTGGACGTTGTACCATTGGTTCCAAAGGGCCAGCCACCTGGCAGTGATGTGGCCTCTCATGAATGTTTTACCTCTAAATCAAAGCGCTTCTGATTCTTCACTTTCGTTCTTCTGGACAAACACAAAAGGTTTTGATCCACACAAAGAAATTCATCTTGTTCGCTTCTGGGTTCATTGGCCTCCCCACCACCCCCCGCCCACTCCCCACCAATATGTATTGTTTGGTTCATATAAAAGATCAAAAAAATCCCTTTTTTGGGCTCATTATGTGTTTTCTACAATCCTCTTGGTTAGCTATTCTCCCCCGTGTGCCCTTCATGTTGACCTTTCTGCTCACTGACCCACGTCAGTCAGTTTCTTGACCAAACCCTGATGGGCCTTTAAACTGTTGGGTGGAAAAATACAGCTGTTTTCTTTATAAAGCATGTTGACCTGCTCCCCTGAAATGTTATAGTTTGTGCCACAACAAGAGTGTATGGGCTGGGCTACAGCTCTGGTCCACGAGGAGCTTAATTTCCGATGAACCAAATCAATTCCATTTTAAATCTTAAATGAGTCCGTGCTGAGAAAAACGCAACCGACACGAGCCTGTGGCAGGCGACGCGCCAGGGAGATAGAGCCTGTGCGCGGTGGCCAGTGGCCGCTCGACAAACCGCCCCATGCTAACCAGTTGAGCTGATGAATTACCGGGCCACATCTGTGGATGGCTGGAGATGTTTTTTATTTTTCCACTCCAACGTGGGTGAGGCTGGAGATAGACAAGCCCTGACAGAAAACAGCAAACAAATGGAACGTGTAACGAAGGGAAAGGAGATGGAGCCAAAGAGAGGGATTTGAGAGACTTCCCTGGTGGTCCAGTGGCTGGGATGTTGCCTTCCAATGCAGGGGGTGCGGGTTCAATCCTTGGTCAGAGAGCTAAGCTCCCACATGCCTCATGGCCAAGAAACCAAAGCATAAAACAGAAACCACATTGTAATAAATTCCATAAAGACTTTAAAAATGGTCCAAATTTTTTTTTAACCTTTAAATTAAAAAAAGAAAGCAAGGGATTTTAAATGGCCATAAAAGTTCCAACGGTTCTCATGGTCCGGGAGCTAAGATCTTGCAAGATGTGCAACATGGCCAATAAATAAAAGTTTTTAAAAATTAAAAGAAATTATATGGCCATAAAATGAATGGAGTTGGGGGACAGAAGCAATTAAACTAAAGCATCGCATTTCTGTCTTCTTTGTGTTAAATTTTCAAGAGACCCTGGACCACAGATGAACTAATAATGAACCCTCCTCATGTTGATGTTTTCTGGTTCAGGGTTTTAGAGAAACCCTGCCTCAGCACTATTGGTACTTGGGGAGATGATTTCTTTGTTAGGGTGGTGGGGACGGGCATCCTATGCATGGTTGGACGGCACCCCTGGCTCCTAGCCACTAGCAGCGCCTTTTCCAGTTCTGACAACCAAAAGCATTCTTCTGACATGGCTGGATGTTCTTTGGGGAGCCAGACTGCCCCCCAAGGTTGAGAACCACTGGTCTGCTTCTAGAGTGCCATAATCTCTTCTGTAAGATAGTGCCTCGTTCAAATCTGTCTTCCTTACATCCTTGAGAAGTAAACAAGGTAAGTATTGGCACTCATACTTTACAAATGAGGAAACAGGCTCAGACATCAAGCCATTTGCCCAAGAACCTTCAAGAGAGCTAGAAGTAGGATTGTCTTCATCCTTAGTCAGGGCGCACCCATCTGTTCCAGGATACACGGCTTTAGGAAACATCCGATGGGGTGGGCAATGGTATTTTCCAAAAAAGAGCACAAAAGGGGAAAAGAGTAAGCCCCTGAGTGGATCTGTTTCATGATACATTCGTAAGTTCAGACTAAGGACATTTACTGAAGGTCGATTAATGAGAATAAGGTTGTTTTGAGGCACTTAAGTGTTGGAAGCAGGATGATGGAAAATAACCAAAGTGCCCCCTTATTCAGTGCCCTCCTGAGCCTGGCACAGCCGCGTCATCTCATTTGTCACTGTTCACTCACTAAATTATGTCCAGCTCTTTGCAACCCCATGAACTGCAGCACGCCAGGCTTCCCTATCCTTCACTGATCTCCCAGAGTTTGCCCAAACTCATGTCCACTGAGTTGACCATGCCATCCTACCATCTCCCCCTTCTCCTCCCACCCTCAATCTTTCCCAGCATCTTTTCTAATGAGTCATCTCATCGAATCCTCACGACTCCCCCACGGCTGATGCTAACCATAACATCCCATTTTACAGGGAGGAAACTGAGGCTCAAAGGTAAGTAACCTCACACATGGCACAGCAAGAAAGCGGCTGAGACAGAACCCGCCCTGGGATCGGCCCGGCTCTAGCCTGCCATCCACACCGCCTTCCTCTCCAGTGTGGTGGCTGCAGTTTTATTCCTGCTTGAGCAGCCAACTTACAGCTGCATCTCTTGCGATCACATGAAAACACAAGCTGTAGCCGGGAATTGTTTTCACAGTCCTTGTTCACACAAATTCTGGTGTTTGAAAGGAGTCAGGTGGCAATTTCTCTAAAGCTGAATTGTTACCAGCAGTCAACAAATGCTCGCATCTTTTTTTTCTTTACAAATATTTAATACAAGTCAGGCAAGAAGCACACAACACTCACAGTATCTGCTAAAACCCACCAAAATGCAGTACGATTGTGACCATACCTTGGCTTGTTTTTGGCCAGCCAGCCAGAGGGTCCTGGAGTGACGGCCCAGCAGAGGAACCTAGGGTTTCACAGAGCCGGGTCCCCAGACCTGGACGATGGCTCTGCACACTGGCCTCCAGGAACGGAATTGCCCAGTCTCTAAAGTCCAGCCAGGTCTCAGCTTGCTTCCAACTCCCTCAGTCTGTGACTCATTCACTTCAGGGCCAGCACAAACAAAACAAATCAACTCAAATCATACCTAACAAGTTAGGGTCTCCATACAGGACACGTTTAATTGAGTTGCCTTCCCATTATACTTTTTAAACAGTTAAAGGTGCATTTTCGGGGTTTTTATAAGGTGCATTTTCTTAACAAGCAGTTTGAGTGAGACACTTTACGAGAACGCATGCTGCTAGAAAGAGATGACCGATTTGAGAACCACTGCAATAGGAAACAGGGGCTTGAAATTTCCACAGGGCCAGTCCTAAATTGAGAAAACTCTGTCTTTCAAATACAGGAAAAATGGCCTAAATTCTACGAGTGAGCAGCACTTGAGCCTGGAAGGTTCTGGAAGGTGCTGGAAACGACTGCTGACTTGTCCATACAGGACTCAGAATTCTTCCTAGAGGAACAGCCTTACTGCCAGCGATCTGAGAGTTTAGAAAGGGGCTGGGTTCATCCTGGGGAACCCAAAGTCCTAAAGTTTGAGAGCCAAAGGCCTCCTTTAGAGGGACAAAGAGGAAGGCAGGTCTCAAGCAGTGCTGCCTGCCCCCCCAAACCTGTGCCCCTACCATGATGGTAAAAAGCCTGAGAGGGGGCAGGTCTGCTTTCTGAAACAGCCATAGGACTGGGCTCTGCTACAGTCCCTCCTTGCTCACCCTGCTCACCAAAGGATGTGCCTGGGTGCCAGGAAGCCAGAAGTTTTGATTTAAAAGAAGAGAAAAGAAAAAAAAAAAAAGACTGAGAGAGAAAGAGTTCCAGGGATGAATGAGCCCACAGCTTTCCGTGGAAAAATAAAAGCTTCCCACCAGCTGGCTGAGACTGTCATTAGGACAGTGGTGGAATTTCAGCCCCTTTCCTCATGCTGTATTTTCCCCAGTTACTCTGTAAATTGAATGTAAAAGCATCTGAACAATCAGAGGCACATTGTCTTCAGTGCAGAAGCAGAATGTAACATTGTCACGCTTTACCCGAACATGAAAAAGACAGTGACCCGCACCGGGATGGTCCCCCGACTGTGGGTCTGCCCATCTTGTTTGCATCTGTCTCTACCTACGCGTTGATGTCCACCAGCATCAATACTTCTTAGAGACGTTACGTTCCTAGTGTGGCTGCCTAATTTTGTCAAGCATCCAGTTTGAACACACTGGCTGTAAATAAACGCTTCTTCGTGATGACGATGACTGCGATCCCAGCAGTGGTGCCAAGGTTGAGGACCTAGGTCTCAGGTGGGGTTGGGGTGGAAATCTGTGAACACGTAGGATCTGAGGAGGGTGGAATCGAACAGCCCTAGAAGGCTTGGTTTCTCCTAGTCTCCACCTCCACCCCAGGACCAGAATCTACCTTTTCATCCTTCAAGGTCCAGTTTCAGGACTTTTCCTTTATAAAGCCTCTCCAGTCCTGCTCAGGGCTTCCTCCTCCCAAATCTGAACCCTTCCAGGAAGTGCAGAAACTTGAAACTTACAAGGGGTGACCTATGACATTGCCTGTCTTATTATTATCTGTGGGTGTGTGTGTGTGCATGCACACACACAATAGTAACACACACACATACATATACATGTGTTACACACATGTATTCACATATACCAAGCAAACCAAAGAGACCTCGCCTGCCTCTCCAGAGTGACAGAAGATTCAAGGCTGTCAGTGAAGCAGACCGAACAGTCTCTCCCCATAACTGTATTGACAGGATATCAGCTGAGTCTGACTGGCAGGAAGGGTGTATACACATATATACACATATACCTATATACAACACACACACACGTATATATATGCCATAAATATAAAACACACATATATATGTGGACAGAGGTGCCTGGCGAGCTACATATGGAATGCATGGGGTTGCAAGAGAGTTGGACGTGACTCAGTGACTAAACAGCAACAGTAATTTTATATATATATAGAGATAGATATTCCACCTCTGTAGCTGAATAATTAACTCCTTGCAGGCAAAAGCTGAGCTCTGAATTTGCCTCTATGCCTTCAACAGAGCCTAGCATGGTGCTGAGTACTTCATAAACATTCAGTAAATATTTCTTGACGCTGAACAAATCCCAAGAAATTAGTAGAGTTCACTCTGAAAGGCATTTTGCGTGAAACAATTACGGAGTCAGACTCATTGGTGAACATCTTTTGACTGCCTGTGCTACAGATACATAACCCATCTGGGTCGTCACTCATTAGCTAATCATGTATTGTGGCCAAAAAGAGCCCGAGACTGGAGGCCAGGTGATGTAAGTCTCACCCCACTTTGGTGAGCAGGTCAGGGTAGCGCCTTGGGCAAGTCTTTTCCCTCCTCTGAGCCTTAAGATCTTCGAGAAAAAAAAAAAAAAAAAGAATTGGACTAGATGGCTGTAAGCCTCCTTCCAGCCCCCAAATGATGTGATTCTGTAACTCTATCTTACAAACGCATGCACTTCTTATTTGTGACATAAACCCCCACAGAAAAACAAAGTCAGTGATAAATTATGAAAAAAAATCGGGTGCCGTGATCATTTGCACTCTCTAAGGATGCTCAATTCAATAAATTCCACCCCTGTACCTCGCCTGCCTCTCCAGGGCAACAGAAGATTCAAGGCTGTCAGCAAAGCAAACCAAACAGTCTCTCCCCATAATTGTATTGACAGGATATCAGCTGAGTTCGGCTGGCAGGAAGGGTGAACCCTGACAGGTTCTGTGAAGGAGCCTTGAAGGCTATTGGAGCAGGATCCTATGTTGAGTCACAGAGTTCTGGCGGAATGAGAATCAAGCAGGGAGAAGCTGGCTTCTTTCTCTATTTAATTTTATTCTTCCCAGAGAATCACATTTGAAGGAAAACTGGCTCACGTCAGTTTATACAATAAAATAGGAGCCCTTTCTAGTGGAAAATATTTACATCTTCTTGGGGGCTACATGAAAACACGGGGTTGATTCAACCAGCCCCACTCAATAGCCGGTTGGCTTGGTTTTAAATGAGGCAAACAGTTGCTGAGCATTTGCTGATAAAATATCACTTGGATGTCTGAGGTTTTCACTTTTCACTTGGTTACGGTGGCATCTTGCAGACACATTCTTGAATAGCTGATATGTGTGCGTCCCGGTAAATTCCATGGGTGTGAAACAGCACCATCGTGTTTGTTCAAGGCAGTGTGTCTGCATTTTAAATGAAAAAAAGCCCTGATCCTATTCACCGGAGAAAACAATCTGAGCAACAACACCCCCAGTTTCGGGGGAGTAAATGGCTATAGCTATGGTGTTACATTCTCCCAATATAGATACAGCCTTCAGATTCAGAGTGAGACAAAACCCAAATATATCTCAGTTCCAATCATCCTCCAGCAGACACCCTGGGCAGAGGGCACTCCCGCGTCTGCTGCACACAGTGAGAAAGCACACAGAAAGGAGGGTCTGAAAATCTGCGTTCATGAAACTGACATGCCACAGTGAAGAAATCCACAAGCCATGCCTCGACAGCAAGTTCAGTAATATATTATTTTTGAAAAGATTTTTTTTTTTTAAGGCTCCACCATTTTGGACACTTTCAATCTTCTCCTTTCCTTGAGAGCTGAAACCCTCCCTCCCCAAGTTTTTTCATAATTTAAATTTTCTTTAAAATACAGGAAGCTGTTTGGAGTTTGAAGTGGTAAGAGAAGAGCTGTGCTGGGAGCCAGTGAACGTCGCTTCTATCCTGAGTCCCGCCAGAACCTTGCACAGAGAGCCCACCACGCAGCCTCAGCATGCCCAGGGAAGGAGAGATCTGGAGAAGGTAACAGTCAAGGTTACTCCTCGGGCTCAGGGTTTCTGCAACTTTGACTTAGGTCAGGTTTTGGTAGAAAATCTGGCAGCAGAGGTCAGTACTGAAATGTGGACATAATCTTAACTGCTACTGAAAGTACCTTCAGTTCAGTTCAGTTCAGTTCAGTTCAGTCGCTCAGTCGTGTCCGACTCTTTGCGACCCCATGGACTGCAGCACACCAGGCCTCCCTGTCCATCACCAACTCCCGGAGTTTACTCCTACTCATGTCCATCGAGTCGGTGATGCCATCCAACCATCTCATCCTCTATCTGTACCTTAGGGCCCATTAAAACTGGAGGGAGGAAAGAAAGAAGTCCAGCTGCCCCAGTGAGACAAGCTGGGCACAGTCACCAGGACCCCCCCTGCTGCTCGAGTCCCGTCCCTGCTGGCTCTGGACAGGCCCTGAAGACAAAACCCCCACCCGTAGGCCACTGACTCCTGTACATTTTCCAACCCAAAGCTCAGGTTCAGGAATTGGGACTGAATGTCTGGAAGCTGTGCAGCTAGCGCCATCCAGAGGCCAAATGCTGTCCTTCTGGATACGCAGTACAAGCAAAAGGGAAAAGGTACCGGAATTTTTACCTAGAGATGTATGCTTGTTGCTGTTGTTCAGTTGCTAAGCTGTGTCCGACTTTTTTGCAATCCCATGGACTGTAGCCTGCCAGGCTCCTCTGTCCATGGGATTTCCCAGGCAAGAATACCGGAGTAGGCTGCCATTTCCTTCTCCAGGGGATCCTCCTTCGTTCCTAGGGAGGGAACTTTTGTCTCCTGCTTGGCAGGTGGATTCTTTGTCACTGAGCCACCTGGGAACCTCATTATACATGTCATACACATGTATATCGTGCATACATACATGTGTACACATATATATGCAAAACATACGTGTTATGTGTGTGTGTGCATGCTAAGTCATTTCAGTCGTGTCCAACTCTTTGTGACCTATGGACTGTGGCTTGCTATTCTTCTCTGTCCATGAAATTCTCCAGGCAAGAATGCTGGAGTAGACTGCCATGCCCTCCTCCAGGGGATCTTCCCAAGCCAGGGACTGAACCTGTGTTTCCTACATCTACCTGCATTGGCAGGCGGGCTCTTTACCACAGTGGCACCTGTATGTCTACACATATACCTATATTATATATGTGTCTCTATGTATATATGGTAGCTTGGGACGGGTATCACACACTATTAATGCGCCATAGAGAATAACTCCATCATGCTGTCTGTCCATTTTGTACTGAAGTAGGAAGGTGTTGGCCCATCAGGAACTGCTTGAGTGAAAGCAATGATCAGAGGCGGGGATGTTGATGCTCTCTTGATCCCAGAATGTCTGATCTTGATCTCATCTGTGGGAGGCGCCTGTCCTCTGAGAATGACTATTCTCACCTAGAAACAGGTGAAGAACTTTGCTCCATTTTGGGTGGCCAAAGAAGGGGAGCATATTAGATGGAAGAATGTCCAGTGAAGCAAGCCAGCTTCTCTGCTGGCCCAGGAACACGACAATAGTTTGAAGAAGGCAAGAGTCTAAAGGAGCCAATTAACTCAGCTCATCTTACTACGATGTTAAGGTAGCCTAGGTTCCCTGTACCAAAAACAAACAAACAAACAAACAACAACCAAAACCTCTGGGCTCTGAGCAGCTCCTGGCGTTCAGATAAATAAATGCTACTGAATCCACGGTTATCACCTGCGCCTTCCACCTCCGGCGTCTGAGGAGCTGCGCTCATTTTTAAAGGCACACTGCCCTCCAGTGGCGTAAAGTAAAATTGCATGACCTGCTTTCCTAGCGCCAAATTTCAACTTGACTTTCCTGGCGCCCTCATCCCGGGAAGGCGCGTGGATGCCACGGCGTTGGGTGATCACTAGCCTGCAAACGTGACTAACGCGAGCGGGCTTGCGATCAAAGGGGAGGCGAACTCTTTGGAAACTGCGCCTCCCTCTCTCGCCGGTGCCTGTGGGCCCCCTATGGCAGAGAGTTCTGCGCTTTTTGGCGGTGGGTGTGGGGACGATGCTTCGGGTCGTAATTTTGCATAAGAGTATGACCGGGTGGAAATTAACACGGAAGTGATATTTTCAGGATAGATACAGAACCCTAGTACATAATAGCAGCCCAGGCGTGCAGGAGAATTGAGGGAGGAGGCCTGCACCCTGGGAGGGCTGGCAGGTGGTAAGGACAACCAGTCTGCCACCCTTTGGGTTCATTCTGGGCGAATACATATGCGAACAGCAGCCGCCAACGTGGAAGGCTTACCGCGCGCGTGTCGGCGGTCCTGCAGGGATTACCTTATGCGATCTGCCCGATCACTCCCTTGAAAGAGTTCCATTTTCGACCCACTTTGAGGATGAGGAAACTAAGGCTCAGCGAGACTACGCGGCCTGCCACTGACCTCACCAAGGCCGGTGGACGGGGGGTTCCAGGTCTGTCTGAACCAGAGCTGGAGCTTCCAACGCCGCTCTCGGGCGGGAGCGGTGGGACCCGGGCAAAACAGGTGGAAACCCGCGGCCCCGCGGATGTCCAGTGAGGGGACGAGCGCAAAGGGGCCGGTGGATGTGGGGCGGGCCTCACCTTGACGATGAGCGGGTTCTGAAACATGGAATCCCGCACGACCCCCAGCCTCTCGTTCTCCATGCCCGGCCGGATGTCGGCCACGGTCAGGGGCCGCCGCGGGGGTGGGCAGATCTGGCTGACCGTGCGGCGGACCGGCGGCTTCTTCTTCTTCCATCGCGTGAGGTCCTGGCAGGAGTTCCTAGCCTCTGGCATCGTGGGGGGTGGCCGGGAGTCCGCCGGCCCGCTGGATTCAGCGCGCTTCCCAGCTTGGGGGAGGGCAGCCGCGGAGCTCAGAGCAGGAGAGCCCCCAATCCCGGGACGCACCACCTGGGCCCCGGGGTAAGCTCGGACGCCGGGCTCCATCCGGAGGGAGGCATGCCCACCTCGCTCTCCCCCACCTCCTTGCGAGGAGAGCTAAGACCCACAAAAACCCCTCTGTAGGTTTATGAGAGCGTCTTCTGGGAGCCTTGCTATGGATTTGAAAAGGGGAGAAAATCATGACCACCCCTTAAGGAAAAATGAAACCGCCCGTCTCCGTGGCGACGGGACGCCAACGGCGCTGGAACAGAGCAGGTTGATTGACTTACAGGAAACTTACTGGCGGCCACCTAATTGGACCTGTTTCGGAGTTTTCTTACTCGAGGAAAACTCAGGAATCACCACTGGGCTACGAATCTACGTGAAGTCTACACAGATTTTAAAAGCGACGGATTTCTAGAGGACCATTTACACCTGATTTCCAAGTTAAAACACTCCCCTCCACTCTCCACCCCTTCCCATTTTTCCCAGCGCCCCTCCTCCGCCACCCCCAGCCCCGTTCCCTCGCCACACACACACACACACAACTCCAGGGCAGGCTGCTATGCGTTTCAGGATGAAATAGAAATTTGCATTCTAGGACTGATGTTACTGCTAATCTCAAATTAGTCGTCTTCTTGAGTCCTCTGTTTTCTTCTGTGAAATGGGTAGTGAGGAAAGTCTAGAGTTGAATGAAATCAATGGTACCCAACTTTGTGCAACAGAATAAAGAGAAGTTGAAAAATACAGACTCACTGAATCAGAATATCTGGAAATGCGTTCTAGGAATCTGCATTTTAATACTCCTTCCCTTCAGATTTTTTCCTTTTTTTTAAGTTCAAAGCTACGGAAACTTTGAAAGAAGAGTGTAATGAAAATCTGTGTAGACCTCACTTAGATTCATTCAGTTCAGTCGCTCAATCATGCCCAATTCTTTGCGACCCCATGGACTGCAGTACTCCAGGCTTCCCTGTCCATCATTAGCTCCCAGGGCTTGCTCAGACTCATGTCCTTTGAGTTGGTGATGCCATACAACCATCTTGTCCTCTGTCATCCCCTTCTCCTCCTGCCTTCAACTTTGCCCAGCATCAGGGTCTTTTCCAGTGAATCAGTTCTTCGCATCAGGTAGCCAAAGTACTGGAGCTTCAGCTTCAGCATCAGTCCTTCCAATGAATATTCAGCACTGATTTCCTTTAGGATTGACTGGTTAGATATCCTTGCAGTCCAAGGGACTCTCAAGAGTCTTCTCCAACACCACAGTTCAAAAGCATCGATTCTTTGGCACTCAGCTGTCTTTATGGTCCAACTCTCACATCCATATGTGACTACTGGAAAAACCATAGCTTTGACTGGATGGACCTTTGTTGGCAAAGTAATGCCTCTACATTTTAATATGCTGTCTAGGTTAGTCATAGCTTTTCTTCCAAGGAGCAGGCGTCTTTTAATTTCATGGCTGCAGTCACCATCTGCAAGGCCTAGACCCACTGGTCCTTAGTATTTGCCCTATTTTCTTTCACACACACATACTGCTGAATCATTTTGAAAATATCTGCAGACAGTATCATGCATTTGTGCTAAGTCACTCAGTTGTGTCCGATTCTTTGTGACCCAGTGAACTGTAGCCCACCACGCTCCTCTGTCCATGGGGCAAAAATACTGGAGCAGGTTGCCATGCCCTCCTCCAGGGAGACAGTATCATATTTGACCTCAAATACATGTATCTGCCAAGAATAAGGACGTTCTCTTATAGAATGCTATTATGTCTATG
Source organism: Oryx dammah (assembly GCF_014754425.2). Classification (NCBI taxonomy): domain Eukaryota; kingdom Metazoa; phylum Chordata; class Mammalia; order Artiodactyla; family Bovidae; genus Oryx; species Oryx dammah. The sequence continues at coordinate 101,258,063 of NW_024070209.1, read as the reverse complement.
GATTTTAATGTGATACAGTGGTAGCTCAGAGGGTAAAGAATCTGACTGCAATGCCAGAGACTTGTGTTCGATCTCTGGGTCAGGAAGATCCCCTGGAGAAGGGAATAGCAACCCACTCCAGAATTCATGCCCATCCATGGCTAGACCATGGGGTTGAAAGCAGTCGGACATGAGTGAGCGACTAACACACTATGCAGTTCGTGTGCAAAGTTGGGAACCTGCACTTTTTAAGAGCTTCCTAGTAACTGCTGCACTGTTTTGGGAACCACTAGCCTGGATGTTTGATCTGCCTTCTAGTTTCAGCCTTCTGGGGGTCATTCACTCATCATTATCACCTGCATTAAATGTGCAAATATCTACAAGGCTCTGGGTAAGGGGTTCACCACAGAGTTAGTTGCACAGACAACAAACCTGCACTCAGGCCTTTCCCACCAACAGTGGACAACACCAGCCACCAGCACTGCATTTCCAGGGCAAGCCGGAATCCCAGCTGCTCATCCAAGGCCTGGAACAGCCTTTGAGTGTGGCGTGTATGTATGACGCAGGCTTACGGTTTCTCTAGTCTACTTTGCTTTCAGGTTTTCACATATATGTACATTATGCACTTAAAAAAATATTTATTTGGCTGTGCCAGGTCCTGGTCATGGCACTGGAATCTTTAGTTACAGCACGTGGAGTCGTTAGCTGCTGGCATGTGAACTCTTAGCTGCAGCATGTGGGATCTAGTTCCCTAAGGATGGAACCAGAGCCCCCTGCGTTGGAAGTGCAGTTTTTAGCGCCTGGACCACGAAGGAAGTCCCTCTTGTTCATTTTTTAATCAAAGCTGCTTGGCAGCTCAAACAGAGAAGGTCAAATGGTACAGCAAGGAGTAGGCTCCTGGAGTAATGGAAAGATCACAGGTTTTAATCCTAGCTGGGGGCAATATAAGTCCGCTGGGACAAGTTACATGAAGCTCTAGCTTTCTCAGCCCCAAGGTAAGGCTGATATCACCTAATAAGGATTCCTACAACAGGGGGTTGTTGTAGGATTCAATGAGAAGTCTCGTCACTGGTGTGATTATGTTCACTGTGCAATAAAGCTAAAAAGCTTGCATGGCATGCATTCTGTCCTTGACTTGACCCGCTTAAAACTTTACTTTTAATCATAAACTATGTTTCTTCAGGACACAGTGGAAATGGAAGAATCGGAATAGATATTCGAGGCTTCTTCTAGCTATAACTTTCACAGAAGTTCAACGTGCATGAGACCCTGCACCAGTTCACCCCTGCCAACCCCTGAGGTCACCTCCCACCACTCTCCCCTGTTTTTAACGGTGCTTTCGCTGCCCTGGCCTTCTTTCAGTTCCTCCAGCAACCAAGTTCAGGAACTCCGGATTTGTTCCCAGCCTGGAAGACTCTACCATCTCGATTTTTGTTCATCTTTTTCATTTCAAACTCAACTGTCACTCGTCAAAGAGTCTTCTAACGTAGCACTCACGGACCCCAGTCGTTCTCCATCACATTACCCTGTTTTATTCTCCTTGGAGAGTAATCTGAAATTATTTTGGTTGATCTGTTTGTTCTCTGGCTTCCTCGGGTAATCTTCATCTTCTTGTTCACTCCGGGACTGTAGATCAGTTCAGTTCAGTCGCTCAGTCAAGTCCGACTCTTTATGACCCCATGAATTGCCAGGCCTCCCTGGCCATCACTAAATCCTGGAGTTCACTCAGACTCATGTCCATCAAGTCATTGATGCCATCCAGCCATCTCATCCTCTGTCGTCCCCTTCTCCTTCTGCCCCCCAATCCCTCCCAGCATCAGAGTCTTTTCCAATGAGTCAACTTTTCGCGTGAGGTGACCAAAGTATTGGAGTTTCAGCTTCAGCATCAGTCCTTCCAAAGAACACCCAGGACTGATCTCCTTTAGAACGGACTGGTTGGATCTCCTTGCAGTCCAAGTGACTCTCAAGAGTCTTCTCCAACACCACAGTTCAATGTAGATGGACCTCAGCAAAAAACCGTTGAATACATGGCAGTGTAGGCATGAACCAGCAAGTCGGCAGAAGAGCTCTGTCGTCCCACTTTCTCCCCTGCCCTGTGTGTGCATGCTAAGTCGCTTCAGTTGTGTCCGACTCTGAGACCCTATGGACCGTATCCCGCCAGGCTCCTCTGTCCATGGCAATTCTCCAGGCAAGAAGACTAGTGCGTGGCCATGCCTTCCTCCAGGGGATCTTCCCCACCCAGGGATTGAACCCTTGTCTCTAGAGTCTCCCACATCTCCTGCATTGGAGGGCAGGTTCTTTACCACGAGCGCCACCTGGGAAGCCCCTCCCCTGACCCACCCAACTCCCAAAGATCGCGGTAGTAAACAAAACACGCAGAAAACAACGGCCTAAGAATCACAGATGGTGACTGCAGCCATGAGATTAAAAGACGCTTACTCCTTGGAAGAAAAGTTATGGCCAACCTAGATAGCATATTCAAAAGCAGAGACATTACTTTGCCAACAAAGGTCCGTCTAGTCAAGGCTATGGTTTTTCCAGTGGTCATGTGTGGATGTGAGAGTTGGACTGTGAAGAAAGCTGAGCGCCGAAGAATTGATGCTTTTGAACTGTGGTGTTGGAGAAGACTCTTGAGAGTCACTTGGACTGCAAGGAGATCCAACCAGTCCATTCTGAAAGAGATCAACCCTGGGATTTCTTTGGAAGGACTGATGCTAAGGCTGAAACTCCAGTACTTTGGCCACCTCATGCGAAGAGCTGACTCATTGGAAAAGACTCTGATGCTGGGAGGGATTGGGGGCAGGAGGAGAAGGGGACGACAGAGGATGAGATGGCTGGATGGCATCACTGATTCGATGGACGAGAGTCTGAGTGAACTCCGGGAGTTGGTGATGGACAGGGAGGCCTGGCGTGCTGCGATTCATGGGGTCGCAAAGAGTCGGACAAGATTGAGCGACTGAACTGAACTGAACTGAAGAATCTCAGCCTGGAGCAGGCCAGCATGCTGTCATGGCAACGCGTTGCCGGAGGGCGGGGCGGAAGTGACGCAAGGCGATATCCGCTTCCACGACACCGGCACTTCCGGATTGGAAGGCAAGGGGACGACGCGTTTGGCCCGTAGGTGAGAGTACTTTTCAGTTGTTCCGGTTTTTTTCCCCCAGTGATCGTGTCTGAACCGAGCTGTTTATGGCCGCTTGTCCTCATCTCCCCAGAGGCCTGCGTTGGACCCAGGTCCCCAGGGATGGACGTGGTGCCTGTTTTCTCGCAGCCCCTCCAGGCCCTTCCACGCGGGAACTTTCGTTGTTTTTTTTTTTTTTTTTCCTATCAGCCCCGGAATGCCCATCCCGGGGCCGAGCGGGGTCTTCATGGAACCTCAGAGTGGGGAGGGAATCCGGGACCAGGCTTGGCACGTCCCTGCAGGGCAGGAAGTGGTCTATTCCGAATATAAATAGGGATAAGTGCATATAAATAGGGATAAATGCATATCCAGGGAACCGTTTGGGAAACAAACTGGACGAGGAGACCGCAGCCCTTAGGTGGCCAGTTACGTCCCTCCGGAGCTAAGTGCCATCGGGGAAACAGCTGGATTGTTGAGAAACCCTGTAAGGAGGAGGCGGGACCCAGGAGGAATTAGAGGAAGTGATTTTCAAACTGAAGACTAGTTATAGAAAGGTAACGCAGAGGGAAAAGCATTCCTGGGAGAATGAGATGCTTTTGTAAATCCCCTGATAAAGATATCATGGTATATTCTGGGGACATAAAGAAGACACGATGTCTGAAACCCACAGAAAAAGGAGAGGTGGTCTTGGAGCAGACTAAATCATAAAGGGAATGGTAGATCTGTAAGGATTTGGGATTCTGTCTTAAGCATAATGGAGAGGCCATTAAAAAAAAAAAAAAAGGTTTTTAGTGGGAAGTGACCCTGCATATAAGAGGTTGTGCTGAGTTCAAGAAACCAGAAGGAGCGACATACGAGGTGTTTACCAAAAAGAAAGAAAGAAACAGATGGAAGGTAAACGAATATTTAAAAGAATTATCTGCTCTGTTCATTGTTATTAAGAGAGCTTGAGAGAATTCTCTGGTAGTCCAGTGGTTAGGACACCATGCTTGCACTGCAGGGAACACAGGTTTGATCCCTGATCAGGGTGGCTCAGCTGGTACAGAGTCCACATGCAATGTGGGAGACCTGGGTTCAATTCCTGGGTTGGGAAGATCCCCTGGAGAAGGAAAAAGGCTATGCATTCCAGTGTTCTGGCCTGGAGAATTCCACGGGGTCACAAGAGTTGGATAGGACTGAGCAACTTTCACTTTCAGGGAAGTAAGATCCCGCAAGTTGTGTGGTGTGGCAAAAAAAAAAAAAAAAATTTTGTTGTGAAGGGGAGGAAAGAGAATAGCTAGGTGGGACTTTGGGGTTGGAGGATAGTGGCATCCTTGTTTTTTGTTTTAAGTTAGAAAATAGTCTGAAGATTGTTGGGCTTTGCTGGAAGGGGTCCAGTGCAGGAGGCAGAAGGGGGGAGACTGGTCAGCTGATGGGCCACCATCTCCCGGAGGAGGAGGAGGAGGAGGGGACTGGTCAGCTGATGGGCCACCATCTCTCGGAGGAGGAGGAGGAGGTGGGGACCCAGCACAGGGAAGAAATGCTCTCTGACAGGAGAAGAAACACTTCCTTTGCAGCAGCAAGAGGGCAGGAGAACAGGGAAATGCAGGCAAACATGTTAGATTTGGGGGGGACATATTTCTTAGCTAATGTGTGTAAGGGTGTGAGGTCAGAGGCAAGTGAATCTACTTCAGGTCAGAGTGAAGGATGAAATTTTGTAGCTTGTTGAGAGTTTGTGTGGGCTAAATCATTTCATTGTCAACTCTTTGCGACCCCATGGACTGTACCCCGCCAGGCTCCTCTATCCACGGGATTCTCCAGGCAAGAATACTGGAGTGGGTTGCCATGCCCTCCTCCAGGGGATCTTCCTGACCCAGGGATCGAACCGGTATCTCTTATATCTCCTGCATTGGTAGGTGGGTTCTTTACCACTAGCGCCACCTGGGAAGATTTGAAATAACCATTTCAAGAAGAGTAGGCAAGTGAGGCTTCCGGAGCACTGCTGTTCTCAGAAAACGTAAGAACACAAGCCACGTGTGTCATTTAAAATTTGCTACGTTAAAAAAACATAAAAAGGAAAGAGAATTAGGAATGCACATACTGAACAGTATCCAAACCATCATTTCATTGTGAAAGCAGTAAACAGTATGGGGGAGCTATTTCTCTGCCTCTGTTGCAGGTCTTTGAAACGCAGTGTGTATTTACGTTTAGACGCCGTTTGGCCTAACCACGTTTAAGCACTCAGCAGCTCGTGCGGCTCGTGGCTGCCGTACTGGACAGCGCAGAACTAGAGAGACGGGGCTCAGCTGCTGGTCACTGCTCAGGTCCCAGCTGTAGCAGCCAAGGGCTTAAAGCAGTGCCCATCTGCCCAGTTGTGAGTTTTTTCCTCCGACTGTTCTTAACAGTTCCAGGGCAACCAAAGAGAAGGCATTAATTCATTCTCAAAACATATTTATTGGATTCCTCCTGTGAACCAGGCACTGTGCTAGACGCTGGGGCTCTGGTAGTGGAGGAGACAGCCAAAGCCCGCTGGGCCCTCTCTGAACAGGCCGTCGAGTTGCAGCTGTTACACTGCTTACAGCTGAGGTCTCAGAGAGTCAGAGATGGGTGTCCATGTATCTCCAAGTGACGCCAGGAAGAGAGGCCTCCACCAAAGCTCTTGGTGCCTCCATTGAAAGTACAATCATGAGGCTGGGGATTTGGCTTTTAGTCTGATCAGTCCACATGTTTGTCATTCCCTGACCTTCCAGCTACACAATTCTTTTTTTTTCTAATTTATTTATATTTGGCTCCTGCAGGGGCTTTCTCTAGTTGTGGCGAGCAGGGGCTGCTCCTGGGTGTGGTGCCCAGGCTTCTCACTGGGGGGCTTCTCTTGTTGCAGAGCGGAGCACAGGCTCTAGAGCACAGACCCAGTTGCTCCGCAGCATATGGGATCTTCCTGGACCAGGGATTGAGTTCAGGTCCGCTGCATTGGTAGGGGGGACTCTTAACCTCCAGACCATCAGGGAAGCCCCACAACTCTTACAGCTTCCTTACTATCCAGGAAAAAGTAGGTACCTTCTGTAGAAAATGTGCTTAGCATTCCGAATTGAAAGATCACTGATATAGAGAGGTCTCCAGAATCTGTTGTTAAATGAAGACCGCAAAATACAGATCATAAAATAGAGACACTGTGTGAGGGGCTTCCCAGGTGGTGCCAGTGATAAAAACCCTGCCTGCCAACGCTGGAGACAGAGGAGACGCAGGCTTGATTCCTGGGTGGGGGAGATCCCCTGGAGGCGGGAACGACAGTCCAGTCCAGTGTTCTTGCCTGAAGAATGCCATGGACGGAGGAGCCTGGTGGGCTACAGTGCAGAGGGTCACAAAGAGCCGGACCCAACCAAAGTGACTTAGCACTCACGCACCTTCTGTGTGAGAAAGGAGGAGGAATATGCATAGCTTACTTTGATGTTTGAACCATGTGAACATGTTTCCTACTTACAGAGAAGTAAAATCTTAAAAATTGAAACCCGGAAGCAGTACAGAGCAAGGAGAGTTATAAGACATGTTTGTAAAATTATTTTTAACCATGTCTTCTGTGAAGTGGGCTTGCCTGGTGGCTCAGAGGTTAAAGCGTCTGCCTCCAATGCGGGAGACCTGGGTTCGATCCCTGGGTTGGGAAGATCCCCTGGAGAAGGAAATGGTAACCCACTCCGGTATTCTTGCCTGGAGAATCCCATGGACAGAGAAGCCTGGTAGGCTACAGTCCACCGGGTCGCAAAGAGTCAGACACGACTGAGTGACTTCACCTTCACCTTCACCTTCTGTGAAGTACATTTCTATTCCTGTACTCAACCTCCAGAGTGCACGTGCTCTGTATAAGTAATGACTTGGGGGCCTTATTAAACTTCATTCCAACTGACTGCAGAACTTGGGCTCTTCTTTGACCCACTAATAAGGCCCATTCAGCCTCTTTCTCAAAGAGATAATCTTTTAGTTTGAGGTCAGTGGTTGCCTGATGTCCTTGCTGTGAACCACAGCTGGGCTAAATGCTGTAAAAGAGAAGTAGTTTGCTGTGAAAGTATATTGTCTGGGAAATAGACAAAGCCCAGGGATCAGGAAAACTTTCTTTTCTGTCTTTCTCTTTTGTAGAGACTTAGTACATTTATATCCTTCGTTTGCTTGTTTTTAACACAAGTGAAAGCAGCCTGTGCCCTTGCTCTGCCCCTTGCTTTATAAAGTGAACTATTTAAGGCATTCAAGTAAGTGTAGACAAAAATACACCAAACACCCCTGTACTCATCATTCCAGTTAAGAAATAAAAGACTACAGGGGCTTCCCTGGCAGTCCAGTGGTTAAGACTCTGCACTCCCACTGCAGGGACCAAGGGTGGATCCCTGGTTACAGAACTGAAATCCCACGTGCTGTTGTACGGCGTGGCCTAAAAAAAAAAGGAAGAGAAAGAAAAATTTACAGATATGACAATCAGGATTGTCCCTAATCCCTGATTTGCCAGTTTACTGTGTTTATAGTTTTGCCACATATATATATCCCTTCAGAAAAGGTACATGAAACTGTTTTTGTGTTTTAAATGTAACGTATATGGTTGTTATTTAGTCTGACTCTTTGCAAACCCATGGACCTTAGCCTGCCAGGCTCCTCTGTCCATGGGATTTCCCAGGCAAGGATACTGGGTGGGTTGCCATTCCCTTCTCCAGGGGATCTTCCTGACCCAAGGATCAAACCTGTGTCTCTTGCTTGGCAAGTGCCACCTGGGAACCAAAATGTGTATATATTTTTAATGTAGTATACATGGTATCATAATATATGTGTTCTTTTAAAGTTTTCTTGAAGAAGCGATGTTCAAGCCCAGCTCTGAAAGATGAAAGGAGGCAGGAGGCAGGGAGGGGTGGGAGGCAGTGGAGAGCATCCTGGAGAGAGGAAATCATGTTTTATCAGACTTTGAGCCAAGGAGAGGATTGGAGCATGTTTGGGGAGCCAGAGAAGGAAAAAGAAAAAGGCATGTTTGGCTGGAACACAAAAGAGAGGTAAAAGAGGAGGGGGAACAAGGGCCTGATCATGCCAGAGCATTGTTCTCAGCTAACTGTTTTTTTTCCTATATCATAAAGGCAGTGGAAGCAGACAAGTGAATTATAGCTTGCTGTGCATTTAGAATAATAAGAAATTTGTAATCATGATTTCCAGGCTTATCGTTTGTCGTGCAATTTCATCTTTCTTTGATCTTGTTTTCTTTCTCCTGAGGCTAACATATAAAATGCTCTGCAAAAATAAAACGTGTTGTTAAGTTCCCCTACAGGAGTAAAATGGAAGGAGAATCAAGCAGCTTGGAAACCCAAACTCCCGTTTTCGTGAAGAAAAAGGCTAAGCATTCTAAACATAAGGACAGACATCGGAGGCATTCCCAGGAGAGTTTCAGAGCCACCCCCCTGGCAAGTGAGCAGCATGACATAACGAAGAGTAAGAAAAAGAGAAAGGACAGACAGCGTCTCGTTTCCTCTCCTTTGAAGATATCAGAAATCTGCGATGAGACTGAAATGGCCACATCTAAAACCAAAAAGAAGAAAAAGAGAAGAAAAAGTGCTTTGGGAGTTGATGAGGAAACAGGTGTTGCATATGTCCTGGTGGATAAAGAAAATATTAAGAACACACCAAAGAATTTCAGAAGCGACATGGATGTCGTTTACGTTGATGCAAGCAAGGAGCAGAAGTCGACAGAACAGCCTGAAGTAGACGAACCCCATTCAGTTCCTAAGCCACATGAAAACACATCCGAGGAACTGCACGGTGAAGTTCGGAAGAAGAAGAAGAAAAAGAAGCATAAAAAACGTCAGAGGGAAGTTGAATCCTGGGACGCTGTCCAGGAAAGTCCGGGTGCAAGCATTGCCCTGCCCAGGGCAGCCTCCCAGGACAAGGAACCGCATCCTCAAGTGGGCCAAGAAGATGGAATCGTGCAACTCTCAGTGTCCGCGGGTCACAGCAAGTCCAGGAAAAGGAAGAGGAAGCATCCAGATCCCCCCGAATTCGAGGCCTTGGCTGCACCCAAGAGGTCTGAGAGTGTGTACTTGGAGGGATCCCAAGTGTCAGACGAGGTCGAGATTGCAGGAGCCAGTCAGGACTCCAGCGGCCTCAAGAAGAAGTCTAAGAAAAGGAAGCGAAGATCTCTTGAGAGCACCGTGGAGCCTGGTGATTTTTCAGTGCCCAGGAGGAACTCTGAGGACACGCCTCTTGATTCCCTGGAAGGTACCTTGGTTGAAGAAAGTGCGAAACCCAGGCCACAAGAGGAGAATCCCCAGGCCTGTTCCAAAAAGGTTCAGAGGTAACATGATGGTGTACGTCTTGTGTGTGAACCCTGCCTGTGACCTCTTTGTTCAGCCCAGCTATAGTGAGTGGTAGAAATCATAAAGAGGTGGACCATCCGGGTTTAGGGTGACGTGCGGAACTAACTGCGGAACTTGGCAGGGACCTTCCTTTCTTCGTGTATATAATAAGGCAGTTAGATTCTGTTTTCACTGAGAACTATTTTTTTTTAAACTTTTTCTTTTGTAATCAGTTCAGTCGCTCAGTCGTGTCCAACTCTTTGCGACCCCATGAACCACATCACGCCAGGCCTCCCTGTCTATCACCAACTCCCGGAGTCCACTCAAACCCATGTCCATCGAGTCGGTGATGCCATCCAACCATCTCACCTTCTGTCGTGCCCTTCTCCTCCTGCTCTCAATCTTTCCCAGCATCAGGGTCTTTTCAAATGAGTTAGCTTTTCACATCAGGTGGACAAAGTATTGGGAGTTTCAGCTTCAACATCAGTCCCTCCAGAACACCCAGGACTGATCTCCTTTAGGATGGACTGGTTGGATCTCCTTGCAATCCAAGGGACTCTCGAGAGTCTTCTCCAGCACCACAGTTCAAAAGCATCAATTCTTCGGCGCTCAGCTTTCTTTATAGTCCAACTCTCACATCCATACACGACCACTGGAAAAACCATAGCCTTGACTAGACGGACCTTTGTTGGCAAAGTAATGTCTCTGCTTTTAAATATGGTATCTAAGTTGGTCATAACTTTCCTTCCAAGGAGTAAGCGTCTTTTAATTTCATGGCTGCAGTCACCATCTGCAGTGATTTTGGAGCCCAGAAAAATAAAGTCAGCCACTGTTTCCCCGTCTATTTGCCATGAAGTGATGGGACCAGATGCCATGATCTAGTTTTCTGAATGTTGAACTTTAAGTCAACTTTTTCACTCTCCTCTTTCACTTTCATCAAGAGGCTCTTTAGTTCTTCCCTTTCTGCTGTAAGGGTGGTGTCATCTGCATATCTGAGGTTATTGATATTTCTCCCGGCAATCTTGATTCCAACTTGTGTTTCCTCCTGTCCGGTATTTCTCATGATGTACCCTGCATATAATTTAAATAAACAAGGTAACAATATACAGCCTTGATGTACTCCTTTTCCTATTTGGAACCAGTCTGTTGTTCCATGTCCAGTTCTAACTGTTGCTTCTTGACCTGCATACAGGTTTCTCAAGAGGCAGGTCAGGTAGTCTGGTAAGCCCATCTCTTTCAGAATTTTCCACAGTTTATTGTGATCCACACAGTCAAAGGCTTTGGCATAGTCAATAAAGCAGAAATAGATGTTTTTCTGGAACGCTCTTGCTTTTTCCATGATCCAGCGGATGTTGGCAATTTGATCTCTGGTTCCTCTGCCTTTTCTAAAACCAGCTTGAACTTCTGGAAGTTCACGGTTCACGTATTGCTGAAGCCTGGCTTGGAGAATTTTGAGCATTACTTTACTAGCATGTGAGATGAGTGCAATTGTGCGGTAGTTTGAGCACTCTTTGGCATTGCCTTTCTTTGGGATTGGAATGAACACTGACCTTTTCCAGTCCTGTGGCCACTGCTGAGTTTTCCAAATTTGCTGGCATATTGAGTGCAGCACTTTCACAGCATCATCTTTCAGGATTTGAAACAGCTCAACTGGAATTCCATCACCTCCACTAGCTTTGTTCATAGTGATGCTTCCTAAGGCCCACTTGACTTCACATTCCAGGATGTCTGGCTGTAGGTGAGTGATCACACCATCGTGATTATCTGGGTCGTGAAGCTCTTTTCTGTACAGTTTTTCTGTGTATTCTTGCCACCTCTTCTTAATATCTTCTGCTTCTGTGAGGTCCCTACCGTTTCTTTTGTATTGGGTATAGCCAGTTAACAATGTTGTGATAGTTTCAGGTGAACAGTGAAGGGACTCAGCCCTTACATATACATGTATTCATTCTCCCCCAAACTACATGCCCCTCTCCCCCACCACCCCGCCACCTCCAGGCTGCCACGTAACACTGAGCAGAGTTCCTTGTGCTATACAGTGGGTCCTTGTTGTTTATCCATTTTAAATATAGCAGTGTGTACATGTCCATCCCAACCCAACAAGTATTCCTTCCTCCCAAGTTCCTTTTTAAGTCTCTGACTCTCTGGCTCTGAAATTCTATGCATAAGTTTAAAAGGCATTTTAAGACTCCAAAATTACCTTTGTCTATATGCACATAGGTAGGAGAAAGGATTAGAGAACTTAGAATGTTACTGGAGCAGGAAGAAAACTTGAATTAGAGTTCTCCTAATAAAAGAAGTTTAGATATTGTTATCTACATAGGTATTATTTAAATATGCTGGCTGATGAATAAATGCAGGAGTTTTATTTATCTGAGTTCCTGGCTCTTGGGACAGGTTTCCTCCCCATTTCCTTATCACTGACTTTCTTCTCTTTGCTGACTAGAAGATTATCCTGGCTTGAAGTAGTTTCATATAGAAGTTAAATGGCCTAGGGCCCAGCTTACGTCATCCTCTGTGTCATCTCATCAGGACATTTTAGATCACTCATAGCGAGGCAGGAGTGTTCTGGGCCGTGGTTCTTGTGTTGAGCTGTGAGCCTGTGAAGACTGTTGACCCTTTGCTCAGACAAGCACGTACAGCTTCAGTTTCTTTGTTTCAGTTACCTGAGCAGCTAGCTGATATAGTTGACTAAGAGTGGCTTTGGACAGCTGATTGAAAGTTTCTGGGGATGAATTAATGATCAATACATAGAAAACTGTGTTTCTTTATACTGCAAAGGGGAGAAAATATAGCCGTTGTTAATTGCACTGAAATACTGAACTGAACTGAACTGAGTGGTAACTATGAGACCCTAAATATTGACTTACCTAATTAACAACCATTTTTATTGAACGTAACTCATTGAAAGAGTCCCAGAGGTGTCTTGAATATCCATGAGCGTAGAAGAGGGCCTGGTTTATTAGGAAGTCAATATCTGAAACAATAAAGTTGAGAAACACTAATACAAGAAGCAATACTTTGTGGAAATAGGGCTTAGGGCTGCGTGTTTACCTTCTTGTCAGCCCCAAAGGTGTATCAAATTAGTAAAGCTGTTCAATACATTAAAGAGTTCAGACATCGTGGACTGGATCAACTGCAGGGTCCCTGCAAGGTCTAATGTTGTCACAGTCTAAATGAGAGTCATTGTAAGAAAAGAATCTGAAAGCCACTGGGCGTGTGACCCATCGGGGTTAATCAACCCAGTTTTTCTCCTTAGGTCAGAACCTACAAAGGAAGACGAAAGCAATTTGGCTAAAGAGTCCGAAGCTAAATATTTATCTGAAGATTCGCGAGATTCCAACGATCCGGAGGTGGACTTGGAGTCTGCAGTGAAGCAGCTGCAGGAATTCATCCCCGACATCAAGGACAGGGCTGCCACCACAATCAAGCGGATGTACCGAGATGATCTGGGGCGGTTTAGAGAATTCAAAGCCCAGGGTGAGCTTGTGGACTGAGCTTGAATGTTGGTCAGGCTTCTTTGCTATTTATATGTGTGTAAATTGCCCTGACCTCCTTTGTGCACAAGTTCCACTTTACAGGTTTACAGGAAGCATCCCTTAGCTGCTTTCAGCTTCATCTCCTTCCAGAACAATCATCTGTGCTATAAAATTAGCAAAATGAAGTGCAATGGTTTTTCTCTTTTTTGACGCAAGTTTTGTTAAGGGAGGTGAGGGAAGAACAAGGCTGAAAGAACCAGGTGAACACAGATGAAGCCTGGAAGATGCGGGGAAAGAGGTTAAGTGCCTAAGAGGCTGGGAAGGATGTATCAGTGAGATTAAATGAAAATACTCGTTTCAAATATCGTCAGCTTTGATGAGATGTAATTTCCAGGGTGTTAATTGGAGGGTGAGCTGGTGGTAGTTGCCATGGTTTCAAGCATCACCCGGCTTGGTCTCCTCCTTGATTTCACTGTGTTACAAGAACCTCTCGAAAAGCCTGTGGATTTCAGAATGAACTGCAAGTGTAGGGCTTCGTACTGCAAGTGAGTGGTATTTACTCATGACTATCTGCCGTGTGACACCCGGTGCTACTGGTTATTGAAAAAAGTAAAAGGGGGGCCGTTAGCCTTATAGAATTCATCATGTTGATAAGATTAGTTTTTTAAAAAAAATAGACAAACTAAGCAAGAACAATTCATTGAGCAATATCTATAGAAGGACGCCATTTTATTTCTGTATTCTATGTTGAAATTCTTATGAGTATGTATTTTATAAAAAGATTTTAAAAATAAGTCTGGGACCTCCCTGGCGGTCCAGTGGTTAAGCCTCCTCACTTCCACTGCAGGGGGCACAGGTTCAATGCCTGGTTAGGAAATAAGATCCCACATGCCACGTGGCTTGGCCAAAAAATAAATAAGTCTAAGAATGGGAAGGTGTACTGTGTAATGCAGTCAGTAATAATGAGACTTAAGTGCTTGGAGTTATGACAAGGAATAGAACGTGAATCGCAGTGACCTTGACCCCTCCATCCCCCAAGGTCCACACACAGAATATACATACGTGTTCACGTAGTGCAAGCCAATTGGTAGCACTGCTTTAGGGGACTGGGTGGCAGAGGAGAGGGAAGGGGGCTTCTTTTAAACTTCTGTTTCAATAGTTTGAATTTTTAATGTATATTCCTCTTAATATTTCTTTAAAATAACTCCATAAGAAGGGATTAATGCCACAGCAGAGGTCACAGTGGAGTAGGGTGACCGGGGAGACTTGGGGAGGACAGCGTGGCTTGAGCTAAACTCTAGGGGAGCAGATGTCCAGGGCCCAGGCAGGGGCTGCTCCCTGACACGAGGGAGGGGCTGACAGGCACTGTGTCATAAGTTGCTAAAGACTTAACATTGGTTTGCTCTCATTCACTGTTGACAGTTGTGTGCCTTCTTCTCCCGCCCCCACCTCCCCCAATCCTAGGTGTCACTATTAAATTTGGCAAGTTTTCCGTGAAGGAAAATAAGCAGTTGGAGAAGAATGTGCAAGAATTCCTGTCCCTGACGGGAATCGAGAACGCAGACAAGCTGCTGTACACAGACAGATACCCGGAGGAGAAGTCTGTGATCACTGACTTAAAGAGGAAATACGCGTTCAGAGTGCACATTGGTAAGTTTAGAACTGCGGGCTCGTTGAGCCTCCACAGCCTTCCAACCTTACGTGGATAATCTCGGTGATTACTGAGCACAGGGTCTGGCCCGCCCCCTGCAGCGGCGCACATTGGCTGCTGTGTTAACAGTGCTTTTACTGCCAGCCTGTACTTCCAGGGGTTTGGAGCGTGTTCACTAGTGCGTTGACAGATGTTGTAAGAAATGGTCAGCTTCCAGGTTTCCTGCATGCTTATGCTTCAGTCCTGTCCGACTCTTTGCTACTAGGTAACAGTTACGCTTTTGGTTTCTCTCACAGACCTGTATTGTGTGGTTTTTTTTTTGCATACACTGTAAAAAGCGCATCCCTCTGTGTGCCAGCATCTCCCAGGGTCTGTAAGTAGAGCCGTGTGTGTGCTTTGAGCTGGGACCCTCGTCTTAGAGGTATCCTCGGAAAGTCAGAGAAGGTCAAGAAGCAATATAGGTTTGGACTGAAAAAAAATTCTTGTGACTCCCCTGGTGGTCCAGTGACTAAGACTCAGCGCTCCTAATTCAAGGGACCTGGGTTTGGGGAGGCCTGGCGTGCTGCGATTCATGGGGGCGCAAAGAGTCAGACACGACTGAGCGACTGAACTGAACTGAACTGAACAGGGAACTAGACCCCACATGCTGCAACTGAAAGAATTTCCATGCCACGACTAAGACCTGGTGGAGACAAATAATAGTAGTAAATAAATAAATAGTCTGCACATAGTAGACAAATAATAATAGTAAATCTCTCTTGAAAAAAAAAATAAATAAATGTCTCTTGTATTTAAAGAGGAGAATTTCTTAGGTTTTTGTCTGGAACGCACAAAGGAAAGCAGAACAGTCAGCCCCTGCTAGGGGACCATTTCATCTTTGGAGTGGAAAAGCAGGAAAAAGCTTATTCGCTTGGAAAAGTTTTTTGTTTTATCTTACAGAGAACTGCTGGCGTGTGTCCTCCACCTCAGCTTCCCCTTCTCCTAATTCAGTGCCTTTGCCTCATGAGGTTCTTTTAATGAATTTAGGAGACCAGAAGCCAGAGAGCCTCCGTACTGAGCATGTAGTTTTCAGAGACCATCAAGGAAATGCGATTTTATGTCAATATATCTGCTCCCCAAGACAGCTTCCTGCAGGACATAGGAAATCCCGGCCTCCACCTGGGGTCTAGGATTGCTCATGTAGTGAAAAGGGGCTCCTCTGGGTTTCTTTTATAATTGCAGCTGTGTTCCCTGCCACACTCCTGGTGTCCCTCTGACCACCTCTGTTCTGGCTTCAGGTAAGGGCATTGCCCGGCCCTGGAAACTTGTATATTATCGAGCCAAGAAGATGTTCGATGTCAACAATTACAAAGGCAGGTAAGACAAAACGGGAGCAGGACATTTCTCTGGTCTTTGTGATAATGTAAGTCAAAGGGTCCACAGCAAGATGGTGACGATTCTTGTGTGCGAAACGAGCTGTGCTGCCATGCGTGTGTCCCCAAGGACCCTTTCAGGCGTCACCTCTTGAGTAAATCTTCCACAGTATCTCTCTTTCTAAACCCCTAGTTTGTCTTTCTACTTTTGTCTTAGCACTCGCCACACACTGCTTCTTACTGTTCCTCATGAGGTTTTCTCGGTAGCCTCCCAAGCTGTAAGCTCCTTGGGAGCCCAGACCTCTTTCTCAGTGCAGCGTGCCTGCAGCGCTAAGCCCAGTGCTTTGGGTTTCCGGTGAATATTGGAAGGTGGAGCTGAGCACGAGTAGGAGGTCATCCCAGCGTGATTCAGTTCCATCAGTGCAGAGAGTTTCATGGGGCGATGGCCAGTCTTTCCTCTCTTTTTTCCCTAAATAAAATACTCAATTATGGTCTGTTCCTAACACTCCAAATAATACAAATGTAGATTGGGCCTCGGCTGTGGGTAGGCACTCTGCTTCAGGACAAAGGGATGAGCAGAAAACCTTTCGCCCATGAGGTTCCAGATAGCCACCAAGGGCTCAAGCACTGGTCCCACCTCCAGGAGCCAGACAGTGTGAACCTATCAGGGCCATTGGGTCCTCCTTAGCACCATGATTCTAAACCAAGACATACGTGTTATCAGATCTTAACACAGATAGGACCTTGGTTTCTTTTTTGAAACTTTTGCCGAAAGAAAGCTGAAGCAGAGGAAAGGTGTTCCACAGGGACTGAAACCTGTCCCCCCACCCCTTCCCCGAGCCCCAGTGTCACACGGCTGTGGACAGAACTTTTAAGAAAATTCACCAGAGCTGGCATGTTCAGTGGGACTTAAGAGAACGCTTTTGCTAAATCAGTGTTGACAGATGAGGTAACCTAGGTGTGGGAATGACGTTTTTAGAATAATGGAAGTCTGTCATTCTGATCCGAAAGTCCACTGGTGCCGTATTTACGTTGTGGTGGCCAGGTGCCCTAAGAATGTTTTTACAGTTTAAGGGCCGCTTAAGTGAAAAAGCCACAGGAAGTCAAAAATCAAAGAACTGAAAGGCTCCAGGGGCCGCAGAGGTCAGAGCACTTGTTTCCTCATTTTCGTCTGCTCAGTTGCTCAGCACCTCTTTCCTGTGGCTGCAAAGGTGCTCTTAAGTCATTTTTTAAATCTCAGTAAGACCCTGCCTGCCCTGGGAAGGAGACTGCTGGCAAGCTTGATTCTTGGTGGTGAAGGATTGCCCTTCAATGCCATTGAACCATTCTCTGCATTTTAGATACGTTTCTGAGAACGCTGGAATCTCAACTGTCCTGAGATAGTTGTGGGTCACTGTCACTAGAGACGGTTTGTATTTTATAAAGGCTGCTTTCGTGTCGTATTAGTAATAATATCAACCACCACTTCCCCCACCCCATCCATAAGGAATTGTAGAATGTCATAAAGATGGCTTTTTCTTCACTTAAACATTTTAGGTGTTTGATCTCAAAAATCTCTATATAGTACATTTTAGTTCTTTTCTTGAATATCTTTGCTTTTAGGTGGGATTCATACACCTTAACTTCCTTAAACTGACAGATTTGTGCTAAGCCACCTGCCACGTCTTTATTGAGTGTCTATTATATAGTGTCAAGCACCACGGGTACCACAGTGTAGAAAGTCCACAGGGGCCCTGCCCTCCAAGGATGTCCCTCCAGAGCTGTCTGTCTCGGGACCACCACCCTCACATGGCCGTGGAACACTCAAGCCGTGGTCAGTCCAAGCCTTGCTGTTCTGAAGAATAAAATACACACTGGATTTAGAAGGCCTAGTATGGAGAAGAAGTGAAGTGAAAGTCACTCAGTCATGTCCGACTCTCTGCATCCTAGTGTGTGGAATTCTCCAGGCCAGAACACTGGAGTGAGCAGCCTTCCCTTCTCCAGGGGATCTTCCCAATCCAGGGATCGAACCCAGATCGCCTGTGTTGCAGGCAGATTCTTTACCCACTGAGCCACAAGGGAAGCCCCAGTGTGGAGAGGGGAATATAAAGTCCCTTATTCATACTTTGAGGTTCTGATTACTTGTTGAAATGGCTGCAGGTTGAATACATTCAGTTCAGTTCAGTCGCTCAGTCGTGTCTGACTCTTTGCGACCCCATGGACTGCAGCACGCCAGGCTTCCCTGTCCATCACCAACTCCAGGAGTTTACTCAAACTTTAATACATTGGGTTAAATAAAATGTGTTATTAAATTAACTCATCTAAAACCAAATAAAATTAATTTTCACACAACCCCTAGAAATTTCTAAGTGACACAGTTGACTCAGACAACATTTCCATTGGCCAGTGGTGGCGTGGAGGAAGTCAGGAAACCAGGGAGCCACATTACACGGCTGGAAGTAGTGACGGGGGCAGTAATGGGATAGCAGGGCACCGCCAGCCCTGACGGTCAGGAAAGCCTCGCTGAAGGCACACCATTTCAACTGCATCTGAAGAGCTGGCAGGAGCTTTCCAGGGGGTCGAGTGGAAGGGAGAGGAGGGCTTCCCGTCACAGGTCTAGAGGCTGAGGTGATTGGTGGAGCTGAACTTTGGAGAGTGCTGGCCTTTGCGGGCATAGTCAAAAAGTCCAGGTTTTATTGTTCGGAGCCTTTATGGGTCTGGCTGGAGAACAGTGAGATCCATGTGCCCTGGCCTCTGCGTAAGTGAGCCAGGCCTCTGGCCAGGGACCATGGTGACTGATTTATAGGATGCCCGCAGGTGAGATGGGCTTCCGCCTGCAGTGCGAGAGACCTGGGTTCGATCCCTGGGTGGGGAAGATCCCCTGGAGAAGGGAAAGGCTACCCACTCCAGTATTCTGGCCTGGAGAATTCCATGGACTGTACAGTCCATGGGGTCGCAAAGAGTCAGACACAGCTGAATGACTTTCACTTTACTATCACGGGTGAGATGGCCAAGGCAGGAAGGGGCGGGGCTCTGGTCCCTGCTAGCTGGTATCCTGATGGCCCACCCCACTCAGCTGCTTCCAGCACCGCAGAGTGCCCAGTGAGGATACAGGTTTTAAGCTTATGGTTCCTGCTCAGCTGTGACCTGTTTTCTCTTCCTCTTAGGTACAGCAAAGGAGATACCGAGAAGTTGAAGATATACCAGTCCCTGCACGGGAACGACTGGAAGAAGATCGGTGAGATGGTGTCTCGGAGCAGCCTCTCTGTGGCCCTGAAGTTCTCCCAGATCAGCGGCCGTAAGTCGTGGTCCCTGGTGCCCACCCGGGTGAACAACCCAGCTCAGAATGACCCAGGGCCCGGGCATCACTGCCCACCTGTCTGCTGAGAGAGCCATCACTTTTTCAGCCATTCCCTGACTGATTAATTTCTTCGTGGGTCTGGTTGAAACCACACAACCCTTACTCACCAGACTGATTTCTGTGCTGCACTGAACTCAGTTCAGCGGCTTCCAGCCTAACTGTGACTGCCAGATAAACCGAGACCCAAGGAAGCCGGCAGACAGGAGAGCCTGGGCCGCCGAGGTCCGTTCCCCAAGGTGGCCCGGGAGGCCGTCGCAGGGAGGGCCTGTCAGGTGTGGGTGCTTCCCACAGCCAGGGTCGGCCGTCTCCGGTCTCTTTTCCTTTCTCGTGTCTCTTTCATTAAAAGCTGCCTTGGTTGTACTCTCCACATTAAAAAAAAGTCCCCAGTTAGCTTTAAGAGGCAGTCCTTAGCGGGTGTTGGCATCAGCCCTGAGGCTGAATCAGTGTTGGATTTCCAGTAAATATTTGAAGGTGGAGCTGAGCACGAGTGTGAGGCCACTCCAGCGTAATTCAGTTGTATCAGTGCAGAGAGTTTCATGGGGCGATGGCCAGTCTCCCGCCCTGCAGGCGGAACAGGGCAGTGGGTGCCAGCCAGGCGTCTGCATGTCTGCGTGTAGTAGAGCCTGAGGGGGTTGGAGACCAGGCCTTCTATGCCACCCGTGCCAGCCAAGCCTTAGTGTGGCCAATTCTGCCAGTTTCCAGGAAGTAAAGCAACCATCTGAATTTGCGTGCACATGTGAAATCAAAATATCTTTGGGGAATTTTACCTTTTTTCCTTGGGACTCTCTTGACTTTTAAATATCCATCCTAATTGTTATTGGGGAAATAGTAACAGTAACACTCTGAAGCCAAATCAAAGATAGCTGTAGCCTGCCGGTTTGCGGCCTCATCCTTAGCATTTGAGCAGCTAGACTAGAAGAGTGAACTGTGGGTGCTCTGGCGCCTGCAGCAATGATTGGCTGTCGAGGTTCTCAGATGCCTTCATCGTCATGTGCTGCAGTGGCCTCACTGCGCCGTGAACTCCACTCCAGGAACTCTTGTGGGGAGTTACGCATATAACGTGGAAGACCTCTGGTTGCTTTTTTTCCCCACTAAATGTTTAGGGAACTCACGCTGCCTGCAGGAGAGATTACTCTTAGAAACAGAAAGAATGAACGGCTTTTTCAAAGTTAAAAACAAAAAATAGATTGCTTTAAGAAAGGGTGTGTTTTTTGGGGGTTTTTTTTTTGGCCATTGGTTGTATGTGTGTGCACGCTTGTGTGTGTATACACACCCTTGGTTCTTAAAAAGAATCTGTGGGCACTTCCATAGTTTCATCTTGATTTGCATGTAAACTGTTTGTGTAATTCAAATGTTGCCCGTTATCTTTTGAAAAGAGGCTGATATATCTTTTTGTTTCTAAAGACTTTGTTTTTCCAGAGCAGTTTTGGGGTCACGGTTAAAGTGAGAGGATGGTACAGAGCTTTCCTGTATGCCCCCACCCCTCACACGCGCAGCCTCCCCCGCCATCAGCAGCCCCCCAGCAGAGTGGCCCATGTGTTACAATCCATGAACCAACGGTGGCACGTCTCAACCCCCCAGAGTCCACAGTCGACGATAGGAACCTCTCTAGCTATTGTACCTTCTGAGGGTTTGGACCGATGTCCATGACACATCTCCATCATTCTCATCGCGTTTTTAATACTGTGTTTGAAAGCAAATAGATGAGCAGCTTCAAGACCATCCTTTTATGTCAACAGAAATTAATCATGGTGCTTGGAGCAAGACGGAAACCCAGAAACTAATCAAGGCTGTTGAAGAAGTGATCCTGAAGAAAATGTCTCCCCAGGAGCTAAATGAGATGGATTCTAAACTGCAGCTGAACCCTGAAGGCCGCCTGTCGATTGTTCGGGAGAAGCTCTACAAAGGCATATCCTGGGTAGAAGTGGAGGCTAGAGTGGAAACCAGGAATTGGATGCAGTGTAAAAGTAAGTGGTAAGTTGGAGGCTTCTTACCTAAATCTCAACAAGGTGCCGACCTCCCCCTTCTCGGCAGTTTCTAGTGAGTGGGTGCCCTAGGGAGGTCACTAAGAATGCCTGTAACTACCATGTGGAAAGCCTTGCAGGTCAAGGGGAATCCTCTCTGATCCTCGGCTCCAGCAACTTCGATGTCAGTGTCTGATGTAAGGTGGCACTTAGCCAACCCTGATTCATCGTGTAGCTACTTCATAAATAACTTGAACCTTTTTCATTCTTTTCATTATTTTAATTGAAGTATACTTGATTTACAACGTTGTATTAGTTTCAGAGATATAGCTAAGTGATTCAGTTATATAGAGAGAATTTTTCAAATTCTTTTCCAATATTTACAGGATACTGAGTACAGTTCCCTGTGCTTGGACCTTGTGTGTCTGTTTCGTATCTAGTAGTTTATATCTGCTACTCCCCATCTCCTAATTTGTCCCTCCCCTGCTGACCTTTTGGTTACCAAAACTTTGTTTTCTATGCCTGTTTCGTAACTAGAACTTGAATCTTCTTAATATTGAATATTGTATTTAATATTATTGAATATTGTATTGACTTCTGGTTTTTTCACTCTGTCCCTTTCTTCATAAAACAAGGTTGTTACCTATTTATAGCGTGAAAAAAAAAGTACAGAACTAACATTCAGGAGAGAAATCACAAGCCTAATGATCAGAAATAGCTCTCCCTCTTTATTTTTTCTTTCTTTGTTTTTTTTTTTGTTTTTTGACTTTGGCTTTCTCTTTCTCATTCAGACTCCCCTTCGCCGAAGCAGGGCGGTCATATGTTCATCCTAGAAGTTTTCAGGTGCATCCGTAGAAGTAGTTTCAGTCCAGCTCTGGCTGCACATTCTTTGCCTGGGGTAGTGTTTCCCAGCCCTGGAAAGTCTCTGAGCTGAACTTTCAGCTGCAACATGATAGCTTGCAGCAGTGGTCCTGCAGCTCACGCCCCAGGCCTCCTACACAAAGGGGGCTCCATCGACGTGACTATTAAAGAAGAATGGACTCCAGAGTGGGCATGTTGTGCATTAAAAGCAAACTCCTAGATTATACTGTGTACCGTGTATATACCTTGCAGCTCTGCTGTAGGGTACTTATTTATTTTTCTAGAAGACTGTCCTCAGGACATAAACTCCAAAGAACAGATAATGTTTTAGGTGAGGAAACGGGTACTGTGGAGGAATCAGAGACCTCTCCACCTCTGGTTTCTTAGACTTAAAGAAGTGGGAGGACTTCCCTGGCTGTCCACTGGTTTCAGACTGCACTTTCACCGCAGGGGCCAAAGGTTCGATCCCTGGTCGGAGAAGTTCCGCTTGCTGCAGGTTGTGGCCCAACAAAAAGCAATGAGACTTCCTGGTGTCCTGTGGTTAGGACTCCATGCCTTCACTGGGTTAGGCCTGGGTTTGATCCCTGCTCGGGGAGCTATGATCCTGCAAGTCGTGTGGCCAAGAAAAAGAGTTGGGTGATAAGCCTTAGAGATGAGATGCTAGTGTCTTAGAAGGGAAGCGACCAAGAGGGGCCATGCCTCAGAATCAGCGTAACTAAATAACATACAGGGCGTCTTCTAATTGGAAGAAAATGTAGAAAACTGGAACACTGAACATCGATTTACTTCATGAAACACTGAAGTGGCATCAGGTGGTACATTTCAAAACGGGACGTGGGCAGCCGACCAGGAAGTGTTGGTTTCTGCGCGTGCGTCATGTATCTTCCTTCTCAGGAAAGGAAATGTCACAGCTTGTGACCATCAGATTGTGACAAATTTCACTCTTTAAGAGAAGCACTTTTTAAATATTTTTAATTAGGTTCCTGCTCTCATTAGGAGCCTTTGAGCCTTAGAGGAATCATTGAATCATTTATCACTTTACTCAATGTGTCTTATTTGGTATTTCAGCAGCTCAAAGGTAATAACAGCCATATCCCTGTTTTATAAGCAAGCAAAAATAAATTGAGTCTACATTGCACCCTTTAGCGCCAGCAAGCAGGTTTATTTTTTTCTTTCTTCCTTTGTTTAACTGTTGATCATTAAAATTTTGTGACATGCTAACTTAGAACTCCTTGTATCCATCATCTAGTTTCAATAAATAATCAACAGCTTTCTATCACTTTATTTGTACTTTCTCACTTAAAAACAAGTATATTGTTGATGGTGGTAAATGCTAGCAGTGATGGGTTACAAAAGTTAGAAAGTGGTTCTGAATAAGGACAATTTTTTTTTTAATTTTTCCAAATATTTCTTTAATTTTCTCTATGGCTTGAGGGGAGGTGAGCCAAGGCTGGGGGCTGCATCCGTGCTGGGGGGGGTGGCGCCTGGGGACTGGGTTGTGGCTCCGTCGCTAAGTCACGCCCATCTGTGCAGCCCCATGGACTACGGCGCGCTGGTTCCTCTGTCCTCTGTCTCCCAGAGTTCTCTCACTCATGTCCATTGAGTCGGTGATGCCATCCAGCCATCTCATGCTCTGTCACCCCCGCCCTCAGTCCTTCCCAGCATCAGGATCTTTTCCAATGAGTCAGCTCTTCCAATCAGGTGGCCAAATTGGAGCTTCAGCATCAGTCCTTCTAATGAATATTCAGGGTTGATTTCCTTTAGGATTGACTGGTTTGATCTCCTTGCTGTCTAAGGGACTCTCAAGAGTCTTCTCCAGTATCATAATTGAAAAGCATCAGATCTTCAGTACTCAGCCTTCCTTAAGGAACTTAGGTACTTTCATCCTGGAGGAAGCACCACTGAGATACCACCTTACAGCCTGAACAACAACCTGAATAAGGACAATTTCAATGAGGAAAACAAAGGACATCTTCATGGAAACTTGACCCTGAAAGTAAACTGTTTTTCTTTTAACACAGGACGGAAATTCTAACCAAGAGGATGACGAACGGTCGGGACGTGTACCGAGGAGTGAACGCTCTGCAGGCCAAGATCAATCTGATTGAAAGGTACAGAAATAGACAGCGATGCTCTTTTACCTGTTTTTCTCTTTAGGCAAAGAGTAGTTAACCAAGCCTGTGGGTCTAATGGACCTGGGCTTGTGTCAAAGGAGGGGCGCCGAAGAGCAGAAGAAGCCTCTGGATTCTGGGAACCTGTGCAGCTTCCTTCATCCTGTTCTCTGTCGGGAATGCTGCTGCTCCTTCCTTGGTGGGCTTCCTCGTTCTCCACGATGGCCTGGCTGGGGATGCCCGCCCCCCTTTATTTCTCTGCCAGAGGGACTAGCAGAGACAAGGAGGGCCTCTCAAGTCAGGCGGGCCTGGGTTCCAGTGAGGGTGCGTCGTGTTGGTGGTCCCGACAGTGACCCGAGCTCTCAGTCCGTCTCCTGGTCTGCAGAATAGACACAGTTCCTCCAGCTTCATCAGACAGTGTCGAGGGTGAATGGATTCGTGGGTACAGGGCCTTAACCCAGTGTCTGCCACGTAGTCAGTGCTGAGTACACGGTCACTGCTCCTGTGTGTCTGCGTTGAATGGTGAGCTTGTGTTTTTTTTTTAATTGAAGTATGAAAGGAAAGTGAAAGTGAAGTCGCTCAGTCGTGTCCAATTCTTTGTGACCCCTTGGACTGTAGCTCACCAGGCTCCTCCGTCCATGGGATCTTCCAGGCAAGAATACTGGAGTAGGTTGCCATTTCCTTCTCCAGGAGATGTTCCCGACCCAGGGATTGAACCCGGGTCTCCCGCGTTGTAGGCAGACGCTTTACTGTCTGAGTCACCAGGGAAGTCTTAAGTTGATTTAATTTCTGCTGTACAGCAAAGTGACTTAGTTATACATATATATGTATGTTTCTATATATACAACATACTTTTTCATATTTCATTCTTTTCCATGATGGTTTATCATAGGATATTGAACATTAACTGTGAAGTTAATGTTTTTTACCATGAGGAGGCAACATTGCTTGGTAAAAAACATTAACTTCACAGTTAATGGTGGGAGGTGCAAAGGGCTCAGGAGGAGGAGAGGAGGCTTTTTGGTCTGGATTTCACTTACCCCGTGACCTTGGGCCTGGGTAACACAGGGAGCTGGAACAGAGGTGGACGCGCTGAGGCCTTCTAGCTCTTAATAGTCTGTGAGTCCATGAAGATGGCCATCATGCTGAATTTTGGCTTGAAAACTTAATTTTTATTTTTTTCTCATAGGTTGTATGAAATAAATGTGCAAGATGTTAATGAAATAGACTGGGAAGATCTTGCTAGCATCATAGGGTAAGGCCATTTGTTTAATATTAAGCTAATGAAAAGATAAGAGGTGACTTCTAATAAATGACTGGCTATCAGACTTCAAAGAACAGGACTGAAATTCACGCCGCTTATGTTACTCACCTTATAAATTATATTTATGAACCTTATAAAATGTAATGCATTGGTGAACCGCCCCTGCCCTCCCTTAGTGCCAGACCAGGTTAATCATACCAGCCCTCCCTCTACTCCAGCCCCCATCTTCACCCCCAGGACACCTGAGAAGAGTGAATGAAACGTGTGTAGAGTCCCTTAAAGAACTCACCAGTTATGACTGGCAGGAGGAAGCCACGTGGCCCTCACCCATCACCAGCCTCCTGCCATCTGCCACGTTGCCTCTGTCATCCCTCCCTCCCTGTGCCCTTCCTGCTCCCCATTCCAAGGGAATAGAATTGTTTCCATCAACCACTTGAGAGTTAGTGGTGGACAGCGTGTCCTCAGCAAGGATGTTACCCTGCATCAGCCGGCACAGTGATCACAGTCGTCTGTGGCTGCAGTGCTCTTCTCTAACACACGGCCCCATGCGGATTTCACGCGTTGTCCCAGAAATGCCCTTGGAAGCACGTTCCCCCATCTTAGGATCCAACCCAAGATCTGTCTCCTTAGCGTCATCTAATCCGCAAAATTCTCCTGCCTTTGTGTTTCTTTCTTTTTGTCATTGCAGTGTCGTTGATTTGTTTCACCTGTACAACAAAGCGGTTCAGTTGTGTGTGTGTGTGTGTGTGTTTTCAGATTCTTTTCCATTAAAAAAAAATTGTATTTATTTTGGCTACACTAAGTCTTTGTTGTGGCACTGCCCCTCCACACGTGGGCTCTTAATTCTCTGACCAGGGATCGAACCCATGCTCCCTGCATTGGAAGGCAGGTTCTTCACCACTGGGGCACCAGGGAAGTCCCTCACATTCTGTTCTATTACTACAAGATGTTGAATATAGTTCCCTGGGCTGTACACTAGGTCCTTGTTGTTTATTTGTTTATACACAGCAGCATGTATCTGTTAACCCCTTTGTCTTCAATGATGTTGAAACTGTGGGGGAACACAGGCTAGTCGTCCTGTAGAGCTTGCCCCAGCTGAAGCTTGTCGGAGGCTCCCTCGCGGCTAGATTTGAGTTTTGTGTTTTACGTAGGAGTCCCTCATGGGCGGGGCTGTGTCTCTCTCACCAGGTCCCACCTTGTCCTGAGGCTTGTGGTTCTGACATCGACCCCTGGGCTCTGCCTCATTTCCCCTTGTAGAACAGTGACAGTTTCTCTCTTGGTGGTAGGAAACAGCTGCGGGGAGATATTTTGAGACCCCCCTCAGGTTCCTCTTCCTCTCCAGGCCTCGCTGTGCCGATCATTTGCATTTCTCACCTGAGGAGTGCCATTTCACTCTCATCCGCTATCACTCTCTGCCGTTGTTCCTACGGTCCTTGAATTTTCAGCCAGTGAAGGAGAGGCCACCCCTCCTAAGATATGAAGTCGCTGCTGGCCCAACAGGGAAAGCTGGCCGGCATAGCCCTGTGCCTCTAAGCCCAGCAGATTGCCAGGCACTGTGGGGCTCAGGGTTGGTGGGCTTTGGGAGGCGGGGCATTGAGGGACCTTCTGGCCTTTAGGTTTGAACAGTGGAGCAGGGAGCAGGGCTCCCGCATCCTGGCTGCCTTTCAGAAGTGTGGCTGCTGATGTGAGGTTGTCATCGATCCATTAGGAAGGGTGTATACTGGTTCTAGTGGTGAGTTATTTATATCTCAGGATTATGGGCAAAGCATAGTCCATAAAGCATCAGTTCAGTTCAGTCACTCAGTCATGTCTGACTCTTTGCGACTCCATGGACTGCAGCACTCCAGGCCTCCCTGTCCATCACCAACTCCCGGAGTTTGCCCAAACTCATGTCCATTGAGTCGTGATGCCATCCAACCATCTCATCCTCTGTCGTCCCCTTCTCCTCCCGCCTTCAGTCTTTCCCAGCATCAGGGTCTTTTCAAATGAGTCAGTTCTTTGCATCAGGTGGCCAAAGTATTGGAGTTTCAAACCATAAGGCATAGTGGTTAGTTATTTACATCTCAGGATTATGGACAAAGCACAGTCAGTTTTGGTTGGTTGTTTTTACTTGGCATGGAAATCATTTAGTGGCAGGCCCTGTAAAGAGTCACACACACCCACAGTTCCAAACCCTCTCCTTTCTTTGTAGCTCATCTCAGCAGTACGCCATCTGTTCTTCAGTTGATGGGTCCCTAAGGGGGAGGTGTCGGGCTTTGAAGGAAGGGGATCCTGCTGTGCACCCCACCAACTCTCACCCCAAAAAGTATTCATATGGACACATCTCTCCCTTTGCCATATCAAACCACTTTTGAGAAACCCTGACTTTTCCAATAAGTGTTTGTGTATCTTGCAACATTGCCTCAAATCACATTTCTTAAAGTGGATTTTTAGTGATTTTAAGTAGAATTATATACGTAAATATTGACTGTTCTAGTTAAAATTTAGAAATCTCAGGACTTCCCTAGAGGTGCAGTGGTTAAGAGTCCGCACTGCCAATGCAGGGGGCGTGGGTTTGATCCTTGGTCGGGGAACTAAGATCCTACATGCTGTGCAGCATGGCCAAAAGATTAAAAAGAAGAAAAAAGAGATTTAGGAATCTCAAAGCTATAAAATAGACATCATGGCATCCAGTCAAATACTGTTGGAAGTAGAACGTTCTCAAAGTTTTAATAATAAATTAAAACAGTGAAAATAATTAAATTGTAAGTTTGGTCCCCTCAGGTTCTTGAAGCCTCCCTCATGAATTATTTAGGCAGGATTTTAAAGACAGCATCCCTGCCTAATGAGATGTAACACCCACTTCACTGGAAGATGTTACTTCTTGAAGCCCAAGCTTTGATCTGCAGAGCAGTCTGGCACAGGGCACTGTGGGAAGAAGGAAGGTTTTCCAGATGCCCTAGAACTTGGCCTCTGCAGTTGGACGGACCGGCCGTCAAGTCCTGGGACTCTGCTTGGTATTTAGCCAGCCTTCGTCAGGTGGGCCCTCGCTTGTCTCTGCGCCACCGTTCCTCATTTGTGGGATGGTTGAACACGTCCGTAATCAGGACTGAAGGGGACAGTGCGTGGGGCATAGAGTGTGCTCGGCGAGCCGCCGCTGCCACAAAGAGGCATAAAGGGCCCAGCTGTCTTCCACATGTGTAGCAGATCAAATTATTCCCGCTGATCATATAACATCTAGATTAGCTAATTGTCAAAACAAACGATGTCACACTTTTATGGTTTAAGGGGGAAGACATGCCCAGGAGGGCTTCCCCCGTGGCTCAGCTAGTAAAGAATCCCCCTGCAATGCAGGAGACCTGGGTTCCATTCCTGGGTTGGGAAGATCCCCTGGAGAAGGGGAACACTACCCACTCCAGGATTCCGGCCTGGAGAATTCCCTGGACTGTATAGTCTGTGGGGTCGAAAAGAGTCGGACACGACTGAGTGACTTTCACTTTCACATGCCCAGGAAGTGACATTAGCGAATTTTCAATTAAAAAAAAAAGTTTTTAAGATTTGGTTGTTTCCATCCTGCTTATTGTAAGTGGAAAATGAATTTGACTCACCAGCACACCGTAAGTGTCCACATTCTTTAGCTTTGCAAAATTAAAAATCCAGACCCCTGCCTTTGCATTGTGACAAATATATAGTTATCCTAACTGTAGTAGTTAAGTGTAGGACTTGTGAATAATGCCCTTTGTAGCCACATAGATGGACCTAGAGATTATCGTAGTTAAGTGCAATAAGTCAAAGAAAGACAAATATCATGTGATATCACTTACATGTGGAATCTAAAAAAATGATACAAATGGACTTATTTACGAACAGAAACGGACTTATGGACATAGAAAACAGTTTTATGGTTACCAAAGGAGGATAGGAAGGGGTGAGGGGATGAATTAGGAGTTGGGATTAACATACGTGTACAACTATATAAAATAAACGACAAGGCCCTACTGTGTAGCACAGGGAACTATACTCCATATCCTACACTAATCTATAATGGAAAAAATCTGAGGAAAGAATATGTGTGACTGTGTGTGACTGAATCACTTTGCTGCACACTTGAAACTTAATATTATAAATTAACTTCAATTTTTAAAAAAATCTGATAGCCAAAAATGTGTGGAATTTGGAATGGACCCAAGCGACATCCCAGCCCTTCCCCTTCGCAGCTATAAAATCTTGGCTGGCCCTCTGTGCCTCGGTTTCCCCATCTCCAAAGTGAGGGCTCAGAGTCAGAGCCCCGTCACAGAGCGGTGGTGAGGCTTGTGGCTGCTCCGTGGCAAGCTCAGAGAGCCAGGCTGAGGACACTTAAGCATCAGCCTGTGTGCACGAATATTACAGCTTGTCTTCCTTTCTGGTAGTTTATTCTAGTTTGGACAGAATTCATCTTATTGTACTGCTGTTTTTCTTTCGTATGTGTGTGTTTAAGTGAACAGTTTCTTTTCATATGTCTTATTTTTCTCACACATGTGTAGACACGAAGATTAAGAAAGCTACTTGTGTCTGTAGACTACCCCTTAATCAGCGCGTTTAGTACACAGGACTGAAATGAGTTATTTTGAACTGCCACTAACTTTTTGACACCTTTTCCTTTCTAAAGGGATGTTCCCCCGTCTTACGTCCAAACTAAATTTTATAAACTGAAAGCCACCTGCGTTCCCTTTTGGCAGAAGAAGACTTTCCCAGGTCAGTGTTTTCAGCAATTGAAAAGTTAAAAACAGCACATGTGGGCACACATTGGTCGTGTGACCTTGGGCAGGTGATTTTTGGGAACCTCGGATTCTTCAAATTGAAAACTGACAAATTATATCCCCTACTTGGGGCTTCTCTGGCAGCTCAGAGGAGCCTAGCAAGCTACAGTCCATGGGGTCGCAAAGAGTCAGGCACAACCGAGCAAGTGAACACACACGCGTGCAACCCCCACCTTTTTTTGAACATACTAGAAGAGGTGACAGACTTGTGAAATGTGGGCACCAGGGCGCTGGGCACTTAGCAAGCACTTGATGCGTAACTGCGAGTGATCCTGGGTTGCACACACCGTACACTCATACACGCTCACACCACTTGCCTGCACACACACTGTTTCACAGACAACCGGATGTGCCCAGCTCTTTCTCTGCAGCCTTTTGTGAGTGATTTGTGAGTAACTAGTGTACTGTAAAGTACACAAAAGCAAAACCACTTGCAGAGGATGCGCATATGTGACAAGGTACAGATGCAAACACATATTCATATTTTGAAAGTTCTCAGCTTGAAAGTTGCTATGTTGGGGACTTACCCTGGGTTTCACTGCAGATACAGTGCATCCTAATGTCTACGCTGGGTCCAGAGGCTAGATTTTTCTCTTAACAAACTTACAGCAGAGACGCCAATACCCTGCCCAGCATCAGGGTTTGGGAACTGCTGGCTTGACTGATACTCTGCTCTGTAGTGTGTGACAAATTGCTTCCTGTATTCAGCAGACCCCACTTCCTGGGTTTGAATCTGACTTTACCCTCCTGACTCCCTGACTTTGGGCAAGTTACATAATGTCTTTATGCCTCATTTGAAAAATGGGTGAACAATAGTGCCTACCTCTCATAGGATTTTTTAGCAGGTTGAACGAGGGACTGAGTGAACCAGTAAGAGCTGGGTCTTGGCACGCAGTAAAGCCAGTAGTGATACATTGTCATCTTAAGCACTCTCTGTCCTTGACTTTGAAAAGAGGCATTGTCAGACCATCTCAAGATTCAATCTCTTTTCTTTAGAGATCATAGACTACCTTTATGAGACTAGTCTACCGCTGCTTAAAGAGAAGTTGGAGAAGAAGATGGAGAAAAAAGGGACTGAGATCCAGGCTCCAGCAGCCCCTAAGCCCGTCTTCCTGTTTCGAGACATCTTTTATTATGATGACGACGACAGTGAGGGAGAAGACAGAGATGAAAAAAGTTAAGCAGCTGTTACTCTCTCTTGTCCATTTTTCTAGGTTTGGTTTTATTTATAGATGTCAATAAAGATATTTTCACTATTGATTTTACTAAAGAAGGGTCTGAAAATGATAACTTATATTCTGGAGCATTTAAACATTGGTTCACATTTCATATTCAAGTCTGTCTGAATGTGAAAAGAAAGGTGAGTTTATGGGTTGATTTAATATTTCTGTGCCATTATGTCAAGCAGATCCTCTGGAGAAGGGAATGGCAACCCCCTCCAGTATTCTTGCCTAGGAAATCCCATGGACAGAGGAGCCTGGCTGGCTACAGTCTTTGGGATTGCAGAGTCGGACACGCCTGAGTGACTAGCACTTTGACTTTTGAATGGTTTTCACAAAACGGCAGGGTCCCAGATCCTTCTATTGGCAACAAGGTAGTCACGCCTGAAGAACATTTTCTCTCTTTCTTTTTTTTTTGGCTGCACCGTGCAACTTTTGGGGTCTTAGTTTCCTAACCAGGTACTGAACCCAGGCCCTAGGCAATGAAAGCACAGAATCCCAACCACTGGACCACCACAGAATTCCTCCAGTGAACATTTTCATGGTGCGGGTTCAACTATGTGTCCATTCGGCAAAAGAAGAACGTCAGCAGTTTTGTCAGTGCACGCCGTTTTGCTTTCTGCTTTTCAGTTGTTTAGACGTATGTTCTGTGTGTGTGTTAGGAAAGTGGTACAGGGAGGTTTGTGTTTCCACAGCCCAGTTTCAGTTCCCGTGTGCCCGTCACGGTGGGTGTATCTCATCTTCCTGTGTGTGATTCTAGTGTTGAAGATAGGTGTTGTCCATAAAAGTGGCCCTTTCAAAGCCAATCACAGAATTCACCTGCTGTTTAACTGGAAAAAAACAAACCAGCCAGCAGTCTCTTCCACTGCTTCTGGAAAAAACTGCCTCCGTTAAGACGTACTGACAGATGCTGTCTGGGTCTTGGTCACAACCCACACCCAATGGAAGCTGAAAGGTAATTTTAACATTGGACTAGTCCATCGATCTGGAAAGCAAACCGCTCTAGATATTTCAAACAGAATTTAGTATAGGGATTTAGGTTATGAAATTGTTCACAGGACAAAGGGGCAAACGGGAGAGAGGCTGAACTGCCCAGCGATGGGGAACTGAGGGGAAGCAGCTACAGCCCCGAGCGGCCCAGGTGAACACGCCCTGGTGCTGACTTTGCAGACTCTGGGCTGTCTGCTGCTGCAGGAGCCTGTGCACCTGTGTCTGCTTAGAACAGAATGGCTTCTGCCTCCCTCCCAGCCTAGCCTCCCACAAGTGCCTCCCATGGGCGGCCCCTTAGTAGAACCCTGCTGGCAAGGGGAGTCAAGTTCCCAGGCTTCTAGCCTCGTCTGTACAGGGGAGAGCATAGAAAAGGTGGTGTGTGTGAACAGCATCCCATACGGTGATGTCCCCCTCTGTGCTGAGATGCAACACCCCCTCCCCTGAGTATTCTCTGATGTTGTTTATGTAGCACCATGATGTGCAATGTTGGTTAACTCATCCCCAGAGCTAGACATTCTCCCAAACTTGCCATCATGGGAGAAAGAAGAATACAGAGAACAAGTTTAGGAGTCCTCAGTTCAGTTCAGTTCACTTCAGTCGCTCAGTCGTGTCCGACTCTCTGCGACCCCGTGAACTGCAGCACACCAGGCCTCCCTGTCCATCACCAACTCCCGGAGTTCACCCACACTCATGTCCATTGAGTCAGTGATGCCATCCAGCCATCTCATCCTCTGTTGTCCCCTTCTCCTGCCCTCAATCTTTCCTAGCATCAGGGTCTTTTCAAATGAGTCAGCTCTTCGCATCAAGTGGCCAAAGTATTGGGAGTTGCAGCTTCAACATCAGTCCTTCCAGTGAACACCCAGGACTGATCTCCTTTAGGATGGACTGGTTGGATCTCCTTGCAGTCCAAGGGACTCTCAAGAGTCCTCTCCAACACCACATTTCAAAAGCCATCAATTCTTCAGCACTCAAATTTCTTTACAGTATATCCCCAGACCTATCACCATGTTGTACACACAATAGACCCTCAATAATATTCAGGAAACAAGTGAGGATTTTTGATTTAACAAGCATTTTGCCCTAGTCACCTCCTTCTGTCTGTCAAGCATACCAATCTTCATGCTGATGGGAATATGACTACCCTTGTGGTTCAGCCGGTAAAGGATCAGCGTGCAGTGCGGGAGACCTGGGTTCTATTCCTGGGTTGGGAAGATCCCCTGGAGAAGGGAAAGGCTCCAGTATTCTGACCTGGAGAATTCCATGGACTCTATAGTCCTTGGGGTTGCAAAGAGTTGGACACACTGAGCGACTTTCACTTCTGGAGGACAATGTGGTAGAATACATCAGAGCCTTCAGAATGTACGTATTCTGAGTGTCTAAACAGGTCCTCGGGGCAGGATGCCTTCAGGGAAACTGAGAAAGCCAGGTGGGATGTCCACTGTGCAGCAGACAAAGAATGTGAACCAATGTAGAGGCCAAGGCCAGTTCTGCTGTGTACTCCAGAAACTGCAAAGCCAGGCACGGTGCCTGGCATGGAGTGCCACCCAAGACCACCTTTGCCCCCTAGGTAGTGGTAGGACTGGAATCTCATACTGCAAAGAAGGACAAGGAGGCACCTCTGACCCCTCCCTGCAGCAGGCCTTTAAGCAACCCAGGAAGTCCCAGAGAGTCAGAGGAAGAGAAAGGATGAAGGAAGCAGAGTCAGGATGGAGCAACACCAGACGGTCGGGATCGGCTGTGTATGTCTTTGAAGATGAAGAGGGCACCAGCCAAGGAATACAGGAGGCCTCTAGGAACTGGGAAAGGTGAGGAAGTGAATTCTTCCCCAGCACGCTAAGGGGGAACACAGCCGTGATGACACCTTGATTTTAGAGACCCATGTCGGACTTCCGACCTGCAGAACTGTAACATGATCATTTGCATCATGTAAAGCCTCTAAGTGTGCAGCAATTTGTGATGGCAGCAACAGAAAACTCCTGCCCTGCCAGCGCTCTCCCCTGCACGGCAAACCCCGCAGCTTCAGAGGCACAGGCTCTACATACCAGGTTTCAAGGCCACCGGTGGTCCATGCGCTGACTCAGGCCCTGCAGGGCTGTGGGTAATTGGGAAGAGGTTCCAGTCAGCCCTTGGGGAGGCCAGAGTTCTACCCCGGGCCCCAGTGGGGAACAGGCCTGCCAGCTGCTGCATGTGGAAAAGAGCACTTGTGCTTTGGAGTCTGAAGGGCCTGAAATCAAATCCTGAATTGGCCCTTTACTAAGTGCGTGAGTGTGGACAAGACACTTAACCTTTTGCTGCCTTAGTTTCCTTCTGTGTAAAATGGGGAGAGTGGTACATGCCTTAGAAGATTGTTAGATTAAATAAGTTCACACAAGTAAAGTGCTTAGAACAGTGCCTGACACCTAATAAATGCTCCAAAAAATGTGGGGAAAAAAAAAGAAGGTACATATTCTTTGATCCAGCAACTGTACTTCTAGGACCTAAAGAGAAAATAGAGCAAGTGTAAAAGACTGGCAGATTTACAATATGAAACCTAGAAATGAGTGTTCCTTGTAGGAAATTCACTGTATTATGGTATATTCCTCGAATAAAATACTTTTCAGTCTCTAAGTCGTGTCCAACTCTTTGTGACCCCATGGACTGCAGCATGCCGGGCTTCCCTGACCTTCACTATCTCCCAGAGTTTGCTCAGAACTCCTGTCCATCGAGAATGGAATATTAGGCAGTAATTTAAAATGATGATAGATTTGGTTAACATAAAAGGTGAACAGTATTATCATCTAAAATACTAAATGAAGTACTTTCTGTATTTCGTTCAGAAAGGTACATATGTTTTCTCAATTTGGTTACCAGTAAAAGAAAATTGTGTAAATACAGATGCATTAAAATGTGTAAGTAAGTAAAGTCGCTCAGTTGTGTCTGACTCTTTCCGACCCCATGGACTGTAGCCTACCAGGCTCCTCCCTCCATGGGATTCTCTAGGCAAGAGTACTGGAGTGGGTTGCCATTGCCTTCTCCAGGGGATCTTCCCAACCCAGGGATCAAACCCCTGGTCTCCTGCATTCCAGGCAGACGCTTTAACCTCTGAGCCAATGAAACCCGAAGTGCTGACAGTTGTTCTCTCCGGGCAGTAGCATTGTTGAGTTTTGGGGCTAGAACTCTCAATCTGCAAATGCCAGAAAACCAGACTCAAGTAGACCAAAGGGATTTGGGAATTCTCAAGACGAAGTCCAGAGGGAGAGGATGGGTCCACTTACTCGGCATCCTCAAAAACGTGTGTTCTTGCTGATTCTAGGCTCTCCCTTCTCCAGAGCCTACTTCGTCTTCAGTCCACACAAGGGGGGCCCCTTTTGCCCCAAGGATGTCTTCATGGAGCCTCACGTTATAGCATTCTTATTATTTAAACAGAGGGTGCCATTCAAAGAAGAGAACAAGAGCTGTTGCTCAAATCCTGGCTTTTGTTTCCAGCGCCCAAATTAGAGCTTGTGCCCAACTCTGAGCCATCACCGCAGCCAGGAAAACAGGATGGCCTTCAACCTACCTGGGTCCTTTCTGGAGCTCAGCATGCCTATGTGACTGAAAGGGTAAATGGCCCAGCGGAAAACCAGGGTCTCAATATAGCAGAAGAGGTGAATGGACTCAGAGAAAGCAACCCACACTTGCAGGAGTGTGGGTAATTACCTGTGCTGTGGATTTGACCCGATAAACTTGGACACTTTGTGAAAGTTTAGTTTTTTAATTTTTTCTCATCCCTAGCTCCATGCCCCTCCACCCTGCCCTCCCCCCGAAAATCTTACCTTTGCCAAACACCCTTTTTACATATAAAGATCCCAAAATCTGGAAGACAGAGACGGAACGGCTAGACTGTATTTGTCAAATGCAGGTCTGAGAGGAGAGAAAAGGGAAAACCCTGAGTTTGGTTTGAATGTGTAGACTGTAGGACCGACAGGGACTATTTGAGGAGACCCCTGTCCACAGCATGGAGAGAGAAGAGACGAAAAAGCCACACTGGAGTGATGGGTTGGTATGTTAACTCCACCAGGGTGAAAGTGGGAGCTGTGAAACGAACAACCCCATTCAGAGAGAGAAAAAGGGCGGAAGAGGAAACCTGTACTACTCTGAGGAGAAGACTCAAAAATTGAACAGAGGTAAAGAGAAGAAAAATGACCTAACACAAGACATTGGAACAAGTAAAACTTTTAATAGGCTTGACTGCATTTATTTGCGCTCTTGACCCTGTTCTTGGCCACTGAGCACCTTCAATAAGCATGACTTTTAGCTGTTTATCTTAATTTGTAGACTTCATTGTCTAACGAAGAGGTCCAGGACCACAGCACAAAGGAGGTAAACAATGAGTGTCGTTGCAGGAGCAGGGCGTCTGTTCTCCTCGGAACACTACTTTTAGTTCAACAAACATCGTCGGCCACATGTGCTGTGAGCCAGGCACTGTTAGGAGCTAAAGATGCAAGAGGGAACCACACAGACTTGGTGCCTGTTTTCCTGGAGGCCACACAACCTAGCACTTGCTGAACACGTTTTCAAATTCACCTCCTGAAATACACGCCACAGTTTTAATTCTTCAACCTCATCAAATAATCCATTGATCCATCAGCCCACTCCTAGCCTATCCAGGGCTTCATTGTGACAATCCCTCCCTTCTGAACAAGACCTGGGTGAGTCCTTCCATCTGCCTCCTACTTGCACCACAAGAGCCAAGTATTCCTAGAAGAAAATCACACAACTGAGCTGGTTGAATGCCTGTAAACCTTGAAAGGACCCAGTGTTATCAGCAACCCTCTGACAGGCTTGCTGTTCTTTGACCCGCATCAGCTATTCTATATATTCAACACTCCCACGTCCCTCCTCTGTTCTTTCCATGGTTCATTGAGAAAATTGAAGCCATTCTCCATCAACTCCCTCTCCCCTGCACCAACCAGTCAACCACGCCTTCGTCTAAACTCATTCCTCCTACTGCAAGCCGAGTCCCTCCACCTGAGCCCTTCAGTCTCTCTTCTGTCTTAGGGATTTCGAACTTTCGCTGATTTTTCTAAATTGTCAGTTTCATCATCTATTCTGGAGGAGAAGCGGATGACATCGGATGAGATGGTTGAATGGCATCACCGACTCGATGGACATGAGTTTGAGCATACTCCAGGAGATGGTGAAGGACAGGGAAGCCTGGCGTGCTGCAGTCCCTGGGGTGGCAAAGAGTCGCATACGACTTGGTGACTGAATAACGCCTATTCTGGATCCTTCAGGCCAGCTTTGATTCTACGTATACAGAATTGAATAGCACTTTCTGCTACACTCCTCCCACTGCCCTCAACTTCTAATTGTTCATGTTCCTGGAGGCTTTGGGAGGCTCTTCACAGTCTCCCAATGCCTTGAAATAACGTCTATAGGTTGATGGCTCTGAAATGTATGGTTAGAGGTCAGATTCTCCCACAAACCCCAAGCTACAAAATTTATCTGCCTACCTGCCATCTCCACTTAAGCATCTTACACCTCACTTTGACATGTTACAAACAACTTTCTAGTTGTCTACACACACCTCAGAGTCTCACCCGCTCCCAGACTTTCTGCTGGGAGCAGACATTGCTGCTGGTGGTGTCACTGCTCACTCCACTGCTCCAGTCAGAAACCTAGGAGTCATCCGTCCTTGCTGTGTGCACCTTCCCCGAGTACCTCCACAGTCAGTCCATTAGCAAGCCCCATCAATTCTGCCTGCAAACACTGACCTGCACCTGAGGTGTGCCTCCACCAGCTACCTCAATCTTAGGCATCACCCTCTTTGTATGAAATATACTGACCTCCCTGCCTTCACTAGTGGCCCTTTTTCAAGCTAGACTCTCCACAGCTGAAAAATTGGTCATGTCATCACTCTGTTTAGAACATTTGAAATGATTTCTCACTGTACTTTTGGATAATTTTCAAACTCTATGTTGTTGTCTACAAGGGTTCTGCACAATCTTATCTTTCCAGGCTCCCATTCCCCTCGCTCCACAAAAAAATAAATAAAATAAAAATTTAAGGAAACCCATCAGTACAATTCATCATGTTAATGAGGAATAAAAGCTACATGTGGGGCCAAAAAATCAGGAAATTGCACTTGATAAATTCCAGATCCAACCAATAAGAATAGAAGGCAACCACCTCAAACTGGTAAAGGTTATCTGCAAAAACCTGCAGCCAACATTATTCTTAAAGGCAACACACTGAAATGTTTCACTTTGAGATAAAGAAAGAGAAGGATTCCTACACTCAACTCTTCTCAGCCTTAGCCAGTCAGTGCTGTCAGGGAAGAAAGGAAGTGAAAGCTACATGGATTGGGAATGAAGGTCTCAAACGGCCGTTATCCATAGATGATTTGAGTGTGAGCTCAGGAAATCCGAAAGACTCTATAAAGGATGTCTTGGAATTAATGTGTTAACCAAAGTTACTAGAGACAAGGTCAATATATAAAAATCAATTCCATCTCTATACCAGTGATAAACAAAATTTTAAATTTTATGTAACTATTAAATTCCTATGCTGCCATAAAAAAATCATCCCAAGGTTCATGGCCTAAAACCACACAAATTATTATTTTATTGTCCTGTGGGTCAGAAGTCTTGTATGGGTGTAATGAGGCTGAGATCAGGATGTGAGCAGGACTGGAGGCTTTCTTGTCTGGAGACTCTTGGAGGGAGTCTGGCTCCTGCTCCTCTGGCTCACTGAAAGAATACAGTTCTTGGTGGTCGTGGAGCTGTTTTCCTGCTGGCTGTAAGCTAAAGGCTTAGACCATAACCACAGTCTCCAGGAAGGCAGTGTGGTGTACTGATTAAGCACATGGCCTGGACAACTACGGTTACTAGCTATGTAGATGCAAGCCATGAATGAACCATGCCTCCCTTCCCTCACTTGTAGAAGGGGGCCTATCTTACAGAAGCTTAGGACTTAATGAGAGCTAGTGTTGTCAGTGCTTTCATTGTTAACAATCTAGGGCCACATCCAGCGTATGCCCACATTTTGCAGTTATCTCCTCTCCCAAATTCCACACTCCCAGAAAGTAAAGAAAGTGAAAGCCGCTCAGTCATATCTGACTCTTTGTGACCTCATGCATGGAATTCTCCAGGACAGAATACTGGAGTGGGTAGCCTTTCCCTTCTGCAGGGGATCTTCCCAACCCAGGGATTAAACCCAGGGCTCCCTCATTGCAGGCGGATTCTTTACCAACTGAGCCACAAGCGAAGCCCAAGAATGCTGGAATGGGTAGCCTGTCCCTTCTCCAGCGGATCTTCCTGACTCAGGAATCGAACTGGGGTCTCCTGCATCACAGGCGGATTCTTTACCAACTGAGCAACAGGGGAGCTTCCACAGTCCCAGTCCCCAATGTTTTTCTCTAGCAGCTCTCACACACAGCATCCTTCCTGTC
The DNA here is from genome assembly GCF_014754425.2 of Oryx dammah. Taxonomy (NCBI): domain Eukaryota; kingdom Metazoa; phylum Chordata; class Mammalia; order Artiodactyla; family Bovidae; genus Oryx; species Oryx dammah. The sequence goes on along the minus strand of NW_024070209.1, from coordinate 101,218,252 downwards.
CCTGATTCTCCAGATGCTATTTCCTTTACCTGGAATATCCTCCCCACCTCATTTGCTTACCAAACTCTGAAGCATCCTCCAAACCTCAGGCATCAGGACTTTCCTGCTGGTCCAGTGATGAAGACTGCCCGTGATAGGGGACATAAGTTCAATCCCTGGTCCAGGAAGATGCCACATGCCTCAGAGCAACTAAGCCCATGTGCCACGACTACTGAACCCCAGCGCTGCAACTAGTGAAGCCCGAATGCCTACAGCCCATGCTCCCCAAGAAAAGCCGCTGCAGTGAGAAGCCTGTGCCACACAGTGAAGAGTAACCCCGGCTCGCTGCACGTAAACTCTACCTGGCATGGGACCAACCTCAGATGGAGAAGAGCCATAATTTATATACACGTACCTGGTCAGGTGCATTAAACCTCAACAGCTTCCATGAAAGAATTTACTTAAAAAAAAATAACCTATTTTCATTTCTGGTTGTGCTGGGTCTTCTTGCGGTATGGGGGCCTCCCGTTTTGGTGGCTTCTCCTGCTGAGGTGCACGGGCTCTAGGCCCACGGGCTACAGTAGTTACGGCACACAGGCTTAGTTGCTCCGCAGAATGAGGAATCTTCCTTGACCAGTAATCGAACGCACGTCCCTTGAATCGGCAGGCACACTCCCATCCTCTGTACCACCAGGGAAGTCTGAGAATTTTACTTTATTTCCTTTTGAACTTTTTGTATTGGGGTATGACTGATTAACAATATTGTGATAGTTTCAGGTGAACAGCAAAGGGAAAGAATTTACTTTTAAGAGGAGAAATTATGTACTTTTAAAGTCATATGTAGGAGAAGGCAATGGCACCCCACTCCAGTACTCTTGCCTGGAAAATCCCATGGACAGAGGAGCCTGGTAAGCTGCAGTCCAGGGGGTCGCTAAGAGTCAGACACGACTGAGCGAATTCACTTTCACTTTTCACTTTCATGCATTGGAGAAGGAAAAGTCAACCCACTCCAGTGTTCTTGCCTGGAGAATCCCAGGGACGGGGGAGACTGGTGGGCTGCCATCTATGGGGTCGCACAGAGTCAGATACGACTGAAGCAACTTAGCAGCAGCAGCAGCAGTCGTATGTATTTGTATTCATATCAACTATCCTGCGGTATTATAAACCCACCATGAAAGCCACAACGTTCTGATTCAGTACTTAAAATTATATTTTTAGAATGAAACTATCAAGAGAGTAACATGTGACTTCAACAAAAGTATTGTTTTTATTGTATTATTGGCCACTAGCTTGATTTGGCAAAATTTTGTAACTTGGTAAAGTTGCTTGTGCTTCCAAAAGTCCTTATTTAGTACATTGTCCCTGTGAGCTGAATGGGCTTTCCTGGTGGCTCAGGAGTCAAGAATCTGCCTGCCAATGCAGGAGATTCAGGTTCGATCCCTGGGTCGGGAAGATCCACTGGAGAAGGAAATGGCAACCCACTTTAGTATTTTCGCCTGGGAAGTCCTATGGATGGAGGAGCCTGGTGGGCTATAATTCCTGGGGGCACAAGAGTCAGACACAACTTAGTGACCAAGCCACCACCACTGTGGGCTGGATAAGTTAGCTGAAAAAGCAAAGTCATCACTGGAGTTTTGTAGCGCTACAAACTTACACAGAAGGATGGCTGTTCTCATCCTTCAGCATCTCACATTTTCTTAGCTTAAAAAATTGTACGTGTCAAAACCATGCTTTTGTGATTTCTAACACATGGTATATCAGGCTGTTGGAATATAATTATTTTTAGACTTGTGACCATAATGGACCTTTTTTACATGAAGAGCTGTACATTATTTGAAATTACCCAAATGATGTCTTGATTTGAGGCACAAATCCTAGGTACTTATAGCTTTTAGTAATATGGTGCCACTGTGAGAAGAGGGCTGGGGAGAAAAATGATTAATATAAAGTAATTATTAAGTGAATTTCACCACAGTTTATATTTATGGGAAATCTTTATACTGGATGCTAAAGGGCAGGTGCAATCTGGAAAACAATCTAGCAAATATATTTTGTTACATGTTTTGTATCAGATAATTATCAACCGCTACAAACTCTGGTGGTTCAGATGGTAAAGAATCAGTCTGCCAATGCAGGAGACTCGGGTTTGATCCCTGGGCTGGGAAGATCCCCTGGAATAGGTTATGGCAACCCACTCCAGTATTCTTGCCTGGAGAATTCCATGGGTAGAGGAGCCTGGCAAGCTACAGTTCATGAGGTTGAAGAGTCGGACAAGACTGAAGTGATTCAGCGTGCACACACAACTGAAAAATCAACCCTTGTAACATCTGTAAGAGAGTGGGAAATAAGGGCAGTATGCCACCTGAAAGACTGGAGGGATAGAGGCAAATACAAAGAACAACAATTTACAGAAACCCACAAATGAAAACTGCCATGGGAACCAGTGCTACTTAAGAAAATCTGAACTACAGTTGAGGCCTCCCTGGTGGCTCAGGGACTTTCCTGGTAACTCAGCTGGTAAAGAATCCGCCTGCAATGCAGGAGACCCTGGTTCAATCCCTGGGTCAGGAAAATCTGGTGGAGAAGGGATAGACTACCCACTCCAGTATTCTGGTGGCTCAACTGGTAAAGAATCCGCCTGCAATGC
>NW_024070209.1:101149285-101215616 GCF_014754425.2 Oryx dammah | reverse complement strand
CCTGGGTTGGGAAGGTCCCCTGGAGAAAAACGTCTACCCCCTCCAGTGTTCTTGCCTGGAGAATTCCATGGACTATCCATGGGGCCGCAAAGAGTCAGACACGACTGAGTGACTTTCACTTTCAATGGTGGCTCAGATGGTAAAAAAAATCTGCCTGCAATGCAGGAGATCCAGGTTACTGTGGACAACTTGGAGGGTTAAAACTCTAGGAACACTGACTCACAGAGAAGGCCCCCCTTCACCTCCCTACCCTCCGCCAATTTTATGACTTTTACCTCCAGGAATTTGATGAGGTTCCCACAGTACCAAAGAAAATTTCCCTTGTTCTTCCAGTAGGAAGAGAAGAAGAAATACACCAGAGCATTCTGTTCTCAACAAAACCTACCTAGCAGGACAACCTAGCAGGCAGAGAATTGTCAGAGCCTAACTGACCTGGGGGAAGGGAAAGACCCAACTCCTGCAGTTCTAGCCACCCACTTCAACCAAAACAGGGAGAAAAAAAAATTTTTAACACTTGTGGGAAAAAAAGGGAAAACACTTGTGAAGTTCACAGTTCAGTGGTAGATCAGTAAAAGATTTGGACCTAATCACAGGACTATACAACAATGCCTCCCGCCACACCTCACCACCATTTCCAAAAGCCTATTTATAACACTTACTTTTACATAGTACATTCTGTCCCACTATCAAGAACAATTTACAGGGAGGTCCCTGGTCCACTGGTGAGAACTCTACTCTTCCACTGCAAGGGGCACAGACTCAGTTCTGGTTGGGGAGCTAAGATTCCCCATGTCACCCTCTGCAGCCAAAAAAATAACAAAACCAACAAACAACAAGAAAAAACCCAAAGGCATACCATGAGCTGAAAGCACAATTTCAAGAGACAGAGCAAGCATCAGATCTAGACATGGGAGGGTTTTCAGACCAGAAAGGTAAGCACTATAATTACTATGCTAAGAGCTCTAATGGATAAAGCAGACAGCATGCAAGAAAAGATACACAATTAAGCAGAGACTTGGAAATCCCAAGAAAGAACCAAAAAAAAAAAAAAGAAGCTAGAGATAAAAAGCATTGTAACAGACATAAATACCCCTAATGGGCTTGCTGGATTTCCCTGATGGCTCAGCAGGTGAAGAATCTGCCTGCAATGCAGAAGACACAGGAAATGCGAGTTTGATCCCTGGGTTGGGAGGATCCCCTGGAAAAGGAAATGGCACCCACTCCAGTATTCTTGCCTGAAAAATCCCGTGAACAGAGGAGCCTGATGGGCTACAGTCCACGGGGTTACAGAGAATCAGACATGACTGAGTGACTAAGCACGCAAGCAATGGGCTTAAGAAAAGAATCTGAGCTTGAGGATGTCTCAGGACAAACAACCAAAGCTAAAAGCAAAAGGAACAAAGATTGAAAAACAAAACAGTGAATCCAAGGACTGAGGGACAACCACAAAAGCTGTAACATACGCGTACTAGGAGTATAAGAACAAAGATGAGAACGGAAGAAATATTTGAAACAGAAAGGATGGAGAATTTTCCCAAATTAATGTCAGACACCAAATTGCAGGCCCAGGCAGCTCAGAGACCGCCAGGTAGGATAAATGTCCCCAAACTACAACTAGGCGTGTGTGTGTGTGTGTGTGTGTGTGTGTGTGCGTGCGCTCAGTTGTGTCTGACTCTTTGGGACCCCACAGACTGTAGCCCGCCAGGCTCCTCTTCCATGGGATTTTTCGGCAAGAATACGGGAGTGGGTTGACATTTCCTCCTCCAAGGGATTCGTCCCAACCCAGGGATCGAACCTGAGTCTCCTGCATCTCCTGTGTGCGCAGGCGAACTCCTTACCACTACGACCAGGTAAGGGAGGCCCCACAGCTAAGGCTACAACCACAGCCACAACTGGGAAGCCCTGCAACTAGGCAGAGCATGCTCAAATTGCAGAAAACCAAAGACAAACTCCTGAAAGGAGAAAAATGAAACAGTTAATGCTCTGTGTCCTCCTTAAAGCGAGAAACTCAAAGCCCTCCCATTCAGATAAGGCCTAAGGCAAGGAGGTCCGCTATCTCCACTTCTTTTCAGCGTCATTCTGGAAGTCCTTGCGAATGCATTACAGACAGAAACGGAAAAAAAAAAATGTGAACGGATTGTGAAGGAAGAAATAAAACTGACTTTTTAGACAGGTGAAATTATAATCTATGTAGAAAATCCAAAGTAATTGAAAAAAAAAGAATAAGTGATTTTAGCAAGGTAACAGGACCTAGGTTAATTAATTATTGACATTATTAACTGGGGGATTTTTGCAGAAACTAATGCCTATGGCCTGTGATTTGTTATGTAAGTGAATATTGAAACATCTCCGATAAATAATGTTCAAGGTAAAAAAAGATGTATTAATATATCTGTGGTCAGTTCAGTTCAGTCACTCAGTCGTGTCAAACTCTTTGCGACCCCATGAGTCGCAGCACGCCAGGCCTCCCTGTCCATCACCAACTCCCGGACTCCACCCCAACGCATGTCCATCGAGTTGGTGATGTCATGCATCCATCTCATCTTCTGTCGTCCCCTCCTCCTCCTGCCCCCAACCCTTCCCAGCATTAGGGTCTTTTCCAATGAATCAACTCTTCGCATGAGGTGGCCAAAGTATCGGAGTTTCAGCTTCAACATCAGTCCTTCCAATGAACACCCAGGACTGATCTCCTTTAGGATGGACTGCTTGGATCTCCCTGCAGTCCAAGTGACTCTCAAGACTCTTCTCCAACACCACAGTTCACAAGCATCAATTCTTCAGCACTCAGCTTTCTTCACAGTCCAACTCTCACATCCATACATGACTACTGGAAAAACCATAGCCTTGACTAGACGGACCTTTGTTGGCAAAGTAATGTCTCTGCTTTTCAATATGCTATCTAGGTTGCTCATAACTTTCCTTCCAAGGAGTAAGCGTCTTTAAATTTCATGGCTGCAATCACCATCTGCAGTGATTTTGGAGCCCCCCCAAAAGAAACTTTGACACTGTTTCCACTGTTTCCCCATCTATTTCCCATAAAGTGATGGGACCGGATGCCATGATCTTCGTTTTCTGAATGTTGAGCTTTCAGCCAACTTTTTCACACTCCTCTTTCACTTTCATCAAGAGGCTTTTTAGCTCCTCTTCACTTTCTGCCTAAGGGTGGTGTCGTCTGTATATCTGAGGTTATTAATATTTCTCCCAGCAATCTTGATTCCAGCTTGTGCTTCTTCGAGTCCAGCGTTTCTCATGATGTACTCTGCATAGAAGTTAAATAAACAGGGTGACAATATACAGCCTTGACAGACTCCTTTTCCTATTTCAGTTCAGTTCAGTTCAGTCACTCAGTCGTGTCCAACTCTTTGCTACCCCATGAATCACAGCACGCTGGGCCTCCCTGTCCATCACTAACTCCCAGAGTTCACTCAGACTCACGTCCATCAAGTCAGTGATGCCATCCAGCCATCTCATCCTCTGTCGTCCCCTTCTCCTCCTGCCCCCAATCCCTCCCAGCATCAGAGTCTTTTCCAATGAGTCAACTCTTCACAGGAGGTGGCCAAAGTACTGGAGTTTCAGCTTTAGCATCAGTCCTTCCAATGAACACCCAGGACTGATTTCCTTCAGAATGGACTGGTTGGATCTCCTTGCAGTCCAAGGGACTCTCAAGAGTCTTCTCCAACACCACAGTTCAAAACCATCAATTCTTCAGCGCTCAGCCTTCTTCACAATCCACCTCTCACATCTACACATGACTACTGGAAAAACCATAGCCTTGACTAGATGGACCTTAGTCAGCAAAGTAATGTCTCTGCTTTTGAATATGCTGTCTAGGTTAGTCATAATTTTTCTTCCAAGGAGTAAGCATCTTTAATTTCATGGCTGCAGTCACCATCTGCGGTGATTTTGGAGCCCAAAAAAATAAAGTCTGACACTGTTTCCACTGTTTCCCCATCTATTTCCCATGAAATGATGGGACTGGATGCCATGATCTTCGTTTTCTGAATGTTGAGCTTTAAGCCAACTTCTTCACTCTCCTCTTTCACTTTCATCAAGAGGCTTTTTAGATCCTCTTCACTTTCTGCCATAAGGGTGGTGTCATCTGCATATCTGAGGTTATTGATATTTCTCCCGGCAATCTTGATTCCAGCTTGTGTTTCTTCCAGTCCAGCATTTCTCATGATGCACTCTGCATAGAAGTTAAATAAGCAGGGTGACAATATACAGCCTTGATGCACTCCTTTTCCTATTTGGAACCAGTCTGTTGTTCCATGTCCAGTTCTAACTGTTGCTTCCTGACCTGCATACAGGTTTCTCAAGAGGCAGGTCAGGTGGTCTGGTATTCCCATCTCTTTCAGAATTTTCCACACTTTATTGTGATCCACACAGTCAAAGGCTTTGGCATAGTCAATAAAGCAGAAGTACATGTTTTTCTGGAACTCTCTTCCTTTTTCCATGATCCAGCGGATGTTGGCAATTTGATCTCTGGTTCCTCTGCCTTTTCTAAAACCAGCTTGAACATCAGGAAGTTCACGGTTCACATATTGCTGAAGCCTGGCTTGGAGAATTTTGAGCATTACTTTACTAGCATGTGAGATGAGTGCAATTGTGCGGTAGTTTGAGCATTCTTTGGCATTGCCTTTCTTTGGGATTGGAATGAAAACTGACCTTTTCCAGTCCTGTGGCCACTGCTGAGTTTTCCAAATTTGTTGACATATTGAGTGCAGCACTTTCATAGCATCATCTTTCGGGATTTGAAACAGCTCAACTGGAATTCCATCACCTCCACTAGTTTTGTTCATAGTGATGCTTTCCAAAGCCCTCTTGACTTCACATTCCAGGATGTCTGGCTCTAGGTGAGTGATCATACCATCTTGATTATCTGGGTCATGAAGATCTTTTTTGTACAGTTCTTCTGTGTATTCTTGCCACCTCTTCTTAATATCTTCTGCTTCTGTTAGGTCCATACCATTTCTGTCCTTTATTGAGCCCATCTTTGCACAAAATGTTCCCTTGGTATCTCTAATTTTCTTGAAGAGATCTCTAGTCTTTCCCATTCTGTTCTTTTCCTCTATTTCTTTGCATTGATCACTGATGAAGGCTTTCTTATCTCTTCTTGCTATTCTTTGGAACTCTGCATTCAGATGCTTATATCTTTCCTTTTCTCTTCTGTTTTTCGCTTCTCTTTTCACAGCTATTTGTAAGGCCTCCCCAGACAGCCATTTTGCTTTTTTGCATTTCTTTTCCATGGGCATGGTCTTGATCCCTGTCTCCTGTACAATGTCACGAACCTCATTCCATAGTTCATCAGGCACTCTATTTATCAGATCTAGGCCCTTAAATCTATTTCTCACTTCCACTGTATAATCATAAGGGATTTGATTTACGTCATACCTGAATGGTCTAGCGGTTTTCCTTACTTTCTTCAATTTTTTCTATTTGGAACCAGTCTATTGTTCCATGTCCAGTTCTAACTGTTGCTTCCTGACCTGCATACAGGTTTCTCAAGAGACAGGTCAGATGGTCTGGTATTCCCATCTCTTGAAGAATTTTCTTTTTTTTTTTTTTTTAAGTCTTTATTGAATTTGTTACAATATTGTGTTATGTTTTGGGTTTTTGGCTGTGAGGCATGTAGGACCTTAGCTCCCTGACCAGGGATCAAACCCACACCCCTTGCATTAGAAGGCGAAGTCTTAACCACTGGGCCACCAGGGAAATCCCTTGAAGAATTTTCCACAGTGTATTGTGATCCACACAGTCAAAGACTTTGGCATAGTCAAAAGTCACTGCTGAGTTTTCCAAATTTGCTGGCATATTGAGTGCAGCACTTTCATAGCATCATCTTTCAGGATTTGAAATAGCTCAACTTGAATTCCATCACCTCCACTAGCTTTGGTCAATTATGTGTTAATGTACAAAAGTCGACTGCTTTCCTATATACCAGCAATGAAAACATGGAATTTGAATTATAAATACAACAGCATTTACATTGTTCTTCTTTAGTCACTAAGTCATGTCCAACTCTTTTGTGACCCTGTGGACTCTAGCGCACCAGGCTCCTCTGTCCATGGGATTATCCAGGCAAGAATACTGAAGGGCGTTGCTATTTCCTTCTCCAGGGGGTCTCCCTGACTCAGGGATCGAACCTGTGTCACCTGCATTGCAGGCGTATTCTTTACCACTGAGCCACCAGGGAAGCTCAGCATTTACATAAGCACCCCCCGAGTGAAACACTTACATATAAATCTAACAAAATATGTACAGGATTGATACGAATACAACTACAAAACTTTGACAAGAGCTACCAAAGAAGAGCAAAATAAATGGAGAGACATTCCATTCTCATGGACAGGAAGATGCATAGTATCAAGGTGTCTGTTCTTCTCAACTTAAGCTATGGAATCAAGCCACAAAATAATTTTCTGGCTATTGACAAATTGACTGTAAAGTTTATATGGAGAAGGAAAAGACCCAGAGTAGCCAACTCAATATTGAAGGTGAAGAAGTCAGAAGTCAGAAGAATGATGTTACCCAACTTCAAGACTATTACAAAGCTATTGAATACAGTGTGGTATTGGTGAAAGAATAGACGAGTAGATCTAAAGAACAGAATATAGAGCCCAGTTGCAGAGCCCCTTAGATGATCTGACCCCAGTCTACTGATCACCGATAAAGTCAAAGTAATCTCTTCAGCAAATGGTGCTGGAACAACTGGGCAACCACATCCATTAAAGAAACAATGACGATAGTCACACACCTTATACCATTAACAGAAATGAACTAAAAATGGATCAGAGATATAAATGTAAAATGCCAGAACTATAAGACTCCTGGTGATAACACAGGAGAAAACCTAGATGACCGTCGGTATACTTTGTAGATACAACATCGAAATCAGGATCCATGAAGAAAATAATTGATAAGCTAGACTTTATTAAAATTAGAAACTTGTGCTTTGTGAAAGATAATTTCAAGATAATCAGAAGAGAAGCTACAAACTTGGAACAAATATTTGCAAAATAGATACCTTACAAAGGACTGTTATCCAAAACATACAAAGAACTCATAACACTCAACATTAAGAAAACAAACCCAACAACCCAAAACATACAAAGAACACTTAAAACTTAACATTAAGAAAACAAACTACACTTCACCGAGATAGATATATGGACTGTAAATTAGTATAGGAAGAAATGTTCCATATCATGTCATCAAAAAATACAAAGTAAAACAATAATATACACCTATAAGAGTGGCCAAAATCTGGGACACTGACAGCACCAAATGGTACTGCTACTTTAGAAAACCATTTGGTGATTTCTCATAAAACTAAATATACATTTACTGTTGGATCCAGCAATGGTGCCGTAGATATTTATCCAAATGAACTGAAAACTTATATTTACATAAAAACCTGCACATGGATGTCTACAGCAGCTTTATTCATAATTGCCTAAACTTGGAAGCAACCAAGATGCCCTTCAGTGGGTGGATGGATAACTAAACTGTGGTACATGCAGACAACAGAATATTAATTAGTGCTAAAAAGGAATTAAAGTGAAAGTTGCTGAGTTGTGTCTGACTCTTTGGAACTCTGTGGACTATACAGTCCATAGAATTCTCCAGGCCAGAATACTGGAGTAGGTAGCCTTTCCTTTCTCCAGGAGATCTTCCCAACCCAGGAATCAAACCGAAGTCTCCCACATTGCAGGTGGATTCTTTACCAGCTGAGCCACAAGAGAAGCTCTCAAAAAAGAAATGAGCTATGAAGCCATGAAATGGTGCAAAGGAACCTGAAATACACATTATTAGGTGAAAGAAGCCGATCAGAAAAGGCTTCATACTGTGTGACTCCAGTGCTGAAGGCAAAACTATGGAGACAGTAAAACAATGAGTGGTTGCAAGGGATGAGACTAGGGAGGGATGAAGAGGCGGTGCACAGAGGATTCTTAGGGCAGTGAAAGTGCTCTTGACATGGTAAGGACTGATACATGTCATTATACCTTTGTCTAAATGCATAGAATGTACATATCAGGAGTGAATCCTAATGCAAACAGTGGACTCTGGGTGTCATGACATGTCAGTGTAGGCTCATCACTTGTAACAAATGTACTGCATACACTGAGGGGGATGTTGATAGTGGGAGATGCTACGCATATGAGGGAGGGTTATGTGTGGGTCCTTAGTCACCAAGTCATGTCTGACGCTTTGTGACCCCATGGATGGTAGCCCACCAGGCTCCTCTGTCTGTGGGACTTTCCAGGCAAGAATACTGGAGTAGTGGATTGCCGTTTCCACCTCCAAGGAATCTTCCTGACCCAGGGATTGCACCTGTGTCTTCTGCCTCCTCTGCACTGGCAGGTGGATTCTTTACCGTTAGCCATCTGAGAAGCCCCATGGCGGGTAGGGCAGCAAGTGAATATTTCTGTACCTTCCTCTGAATTTTGCTCTGAACCTAAAACTGCTGAAAAAATAAAGTCCCTTTCAACTTTATGGTCAAAGGGCTCATGCAGTCAATGCAAAAGAAGATACACTAATTCCCAATCTCTAGGTGAAAAGACATTCTGCATCATTAGTTTTTAGGGAAATACAAATGAGGCACACCTTTAACCCACTGGTATGACTGAAATTTTAAACATTCACAATAGGAATAGTATTGACAAGATTGTGGAGCAAATGGAAGTCTTATACTTTGCTTATAGTAATTTAATATGGTAAAATCACCTTGGAAAATGGATTGTAATTTCTCAAAATTAAAGACACACCTACTCTGTAATCCAGCAATTTCTCCCCTGCATATTTATCCAAGTTAAATGGGCTTCCCAGATGGCTCAGTGGTAAAGTATCCACCTGCCAAGGCATGAAACATGGGTTTGACCCCTGGGTCAGGGAGATCCCCTGGAAAAGGAAATGGCAACCCACTCCAGTATTCTTGCCTGGAAAACCCCAAGGACAAAGGAGGCTGGTGGGTTACAGTCCATGGGGTCACAAAGCAGCTGGATACAACTTAGTAATTAAAAAACAACCACAGAAATGAAGACATATGTCAATTTGAAGACTTCTACAGTAATGCTCATAACAGCTTCATTAATAATAGTGGAAAACATGAAACTATCCAATATCCATCATTAGATGACTAAAAACAACCAAATTGTGGTGTATTCATTGAATGACATCCTTCTTTGCAATAAAAATGAATTCCTGATACATGCAAAACATTTGGGAACAGCACACACTTCATTTTGAACAAAAGCAGATGGTTAAAAGAGTATATTATTCCATCAACAGAGTTCTAGAATAGTCTAAAATGAATGTATGGTGACAAATATGTTAATAGAAATTAGATCAATCATTGGGTGAATGGGAAGATGTACTGCCAAGTATCCCAAGAACAATTTTCTGGCAGGAAGAAACTGTTTTATATTTTGATTAGAGATGGTTACAGGATATTACAGAGTTGCTAAAATTCCTCAACCATACACCTACAATGTGAATTTATTGTGTATAATTATATATAAAGTTGACAAAAAATCATGGAATATGAGGCAAAATTGAAGGTTAATAATGCTGAAGGAGATCAGCCCTGGGATTTCTTTGGAAGGAATGATGCTAAAGCTGAAACTCCAGTACTTTGTCCACCTCATGCAAAGAGTTGACTCATTGGAAAAGACTCTGATGCTGGGAGGGATTGGGGGCAGGAGGAGAAGGGGACGACAGAGGATGAGATGGCTGGATGGCATCACGGACTCGATGGACGAGAGTCTGAGTGAACTCCGGGAGTTGGTGAGGGACAGGGAGGCCTGGCGTGCTGCGATTCATGGGGTCGCAAAGAGTCGGACACAACTGAGCGACTGAACTGAACTGAACTGAACTGAATGATGAAATCAATAGAAATTATTATGACAGTTTAGTAATTCATTAAGAACAGATCAATTTTAAACAGAAATAATGAGGAACATGTTGTAACTGGATTGCTGTTAATCCAAACGATGAGCAACGAGTCAAATGATCAAACTGGAAAAAAAGTACCGAAATTTTGACATAACATACTGACATATAAAACTCACAATATATATCTAAAAATGAGAAAATCTGTAACAACCTAGTAGTAGTAATGTGTTATCTGTTCCAAGTATTTAGTGTCAATCATTACACTGGAAACTTTTATGTGCTCTAAATTTTTATAAATTGTATATGAAAAAAGGCTTGATAGAAAATTTTTTAAACTTGATAATCCTAAAAATTTGCACATTATCAAGTGAAATATTAACTTGAAACTTTTATAAACTTAATAACATTTTATCAACCTTATTAGAAAAAAGCCTGAATTATCTTTGTGTTCTCTGTGTAATAATCTTCAACCTCATTGTTGAGGTTAAAGGGTATGAAGTCCAAATACACAACTTTTAGTGAATTGTTTGCAGCTTACACGTTTGTCTCTCAAAATTTTTAGTATCTGTGGGTTTTGTCCATTTAAAACATCTGCAGTTTGTGGCATTCATTTTACATAAACATTAAAGACACACCCTTCAAGTTGTCTAGACTTTGGGCTCTAACTCCTGAACATAGCTTGGATCAATGGGTCTCTGAGTGTAAAAAGCAAATTTGTGGGAGACCACCTTCAGTCTAATTTTATAAAGTTTAAAAACATTCAAAACTTAATATAGTTACAGATTAAAGACAACTGTGGTAAAATAAGGAAATGCCTACAGTGGGCTCAGAGGCAGGATGACTTTATGACTTTAGTGGGCAGTAGGCACTTCTTGCCTTCATGGGCACTTTTCTCCTTAAAAATACCAAAAATCGTATTTTAGGACTGTGTTGGTATAACAACAGATGGTAACTATTAATAGATTTTCCTCAACCTAAAATTTCACTTGTTTTCTGATTCTACAAGAAGTTAAAACAGTTTCGTGTGTCCCTAGCCCAGGCTACAACGTGTAATGGAGAAGCCCTTCTCCTCAGTGTTCATTGTTAATATTCCGTTTCTTACACCATGGCGAGCAGTTTTAGCATTTTATACAACCAGCCTTTCATGGCTCGTTTAATAACGTATGTAATGCATCGTGCAACGATACAAACGAAAATGATTCTCTCAGGCACATAGAAATTCAAGTGATTTTTACTATCTTGTTTCTCTCTCTTTCAAAAAAAATTTTTTCTTCAATAGCCAGCTGGATCCCTATTTTTCAGAAGTACTATTTTTTTAAAGGATATAAACACACAACTTATAGCACAATATATAATTCGTGACTTTCCTATTTAACCCCTGGATTTTACTTTGGCCAACACCGTCCAAGAGACAGAAGAAAACCGAGAAATGAAAATTAACGGTCACCGCCTTGGGCCTGGACGGTTAAAATTTCCATAACGGGCACCGGGCTTTCTGATAAGCCACGCCCCCTTCTGGAATGTTCACCAGCACCCTTCCCCGGCTTCACCCACTGCCCCTTCTCATTCTGCGGGTCGAGTTCTCCGGGGTAAGGTCGTCGCTGGCCCTCTTCTCCAGCTGTGCCCGCCTCGGCCTCTCTGCTTTGCTTCTCCGAACTGGGCCTGCCTCGGCCTCTGCTTTCCTTTAGAGCCTTGATCAGAACTAATAATTATTACTTTTTTTTCTGTCACTTTCTCAGCTACTGGTGGCGCTTCGTCGTCGTCGTCGTCAGTCAGTATTAGCGTCAAGAAAGAAAAGGGTAGGCTTTCCAGGGGCTGTACTGTTTTCGTCTGTATTATTTCTTCTCTTTGCAGTCTTTTTTTTACTAAGTATATATCTGTTTCCCACGAATTACGTGTTTACACACTATTGTGTTTTAGGTCTTAAATCTAAAAAGAAAAAAAGAATTGCTTCGCAACTCATAACAGGCTCTGCTGAAACTCGTGAGGTGTCGAAGAGAGAAGAAACAGAAGCGAACGGAAAAGGCAGGAGGGTAGGCGTACAGGGGCCCCAGGGTGGGCCCGTCAGGCGCGGCTGCTGCCCGCACAAATCCTGGGCCAGGCCCGGGTCAACGTTAGGGATCTTGGGGGCCTCTGCCCCTCCCCCCCCGCCCCCCCGCCCCCTTCCTTCCCCCTCCTGCCCCTGCCCGCCTCCCTCCACCTCCACCTCCTGCCCCTGCCTCCGCCTCCCTGCCCCTCCTGCCCCTCCCTCCTCTCCCGCTCCGCAGGACACTCCTGATTGGCCAGGCCCTAGCCCGGAAGTGGCGCCACGCCGGGCTCCCGGGCTCCTGGCTGAGCCCCGACGCACTTCCCCACTCCCCGCCCCTCAGTGGGGGCATCAAAACAAGAGAGCGGCGGCTGGGGCGGGCCTGCGGACGGCCGACGCCACGCAGGGGGCGGGGCCTGAGCTCGCGGCGTCCGCTAGTTGGCTGACGGGGACGCTTGGGGTTGCGCGGCCGCGCTTCCGCCCTCGGCCGACTGTGGAGCCGAGGCATGGAGGCGGGTTAGCCCCCGGCGCGAGGCCGAGCAGGCGGTGAGGAGAACGGCGGGCTCGAGGCTGCAGGCCCGGCGGGCCCGAGTGCGCGCGCGGCTGGTGAGTGCCGCGCCGCGTGGAGTAACCGTCGCGGCGCGTGAGGCAGGGGCGGGTGGGGGAGGGGCGGCGCGAGCTCGGCCGCGTCCTTCGGAGGAGTTGAGGCGCGCGAAGCGGGAGCATCCCCGCCGCGTCCGCCGGACCGCCCTCCTGTGTCTCTCGCGCCCCGGGGCCTCGGGCATGGGGACCCCCGTCCTCTCCTTTCACGTCGTTTGCACTGCGGTCCCGTGTGAGCGGTTCTGGGTCTGGGCACTGCGTAGTTTCGGTGGGACTGATTGGGGGGGGTCTCGCTGTGGAAAGTGTCTGCCCTCTCGACTTCCCCTCCTTTCTCCTGATGGGGTCCGTGGCTTTAGAGTGCCACTCCCGAGTGGCCACCTGAGCCCTCCTGCCCCACCTGAATGCGATGTATCGCTGACAGCCACAAGGGGCTTTGCCGCCTTCCCCACCTCCTAGGAGCGACAGTGTACCAAGAGCCTGAAGGAACCGTCACGAGGCTCGAAGGATCGGTTTGCCATTTAAAGCGACAGAGATGAATTAGTTACTGACGGTCCTAGGGCTGAACTCACATTTGCTAATTGGGTTTTTTTTCTGACAAAGTGGCTCACTGTCCCCTATGTGGGGACGAGGTCTCCTGTGAAACTGCTCTCCCCTGTGGAGTCAGAATGGCAGTAGACCCACAGGCAAGTTGTTTATAATCTCTGAGCCTGAGCTTTTTCATCAAATGGTTACCTTCCGCTCAGTAAGTATTGATGTGAAACTCAAATGAGAGTATATAAACCACTTCCTCAGTTTTGTTTTGCCTTTTCAGAAATGTTCTTTGTGGAGCCAGAGTCTGGGTGTATATGAATGCAGATCCTCACCGATTCCCAAATAAATCCAGGCATCTCAACTGACAGGATCACTTCTCTGTAGGCCATCACCTCAGGTAATTTTTTTTTTAAGATTTATGTATTTTTGACTGCTGGGTCTTCGTTGCTGTGGGCATTCTCTAGCTGTGGTGTGTGGGCTTCTCACTGAGGTGGCTTCTCTTGTGGAGCATGGTTTCTAGGGCAGAGTTCAGTAGTTGCCCCAGGGCATGTGGGATTTTCCTGGACCAGGGATGGAACGTATGGCTCCTGCATTGGCAGGTGATTTCTTAACCAGTGGACCACCAGGAACTACCCTAGGTAATTGTTAAATTAACATTTAAGGCATTTTTTTTTTCAGTCACTTAATATGTGCCCAGCACTGAAGTAAAGTATATACAAAACAGATCCTTGCCCACTGAAAAACTCAAAATTTTTGAGGATGGAGCATGTATGTGGGAAACATCTGATAGTAAGTACCTCAGCCTGTCAAGGTGAATGTAGTGATAGAAACTGTATAGAGTCCTGAGAAGAAAGTCAAAGAAACTGGAAAGGGAGGGGCTGAGTTAGACTACTATCCCCCAGGCATGATGATGCTCAGAGATGAATTGCACATAAGTGAAGTCGCTCAGTCGTGTCTGACTCTTTGCGATCCCGTTGACTGTAACCTACTAGGCTTCTCTGTCCATGGGATTCTCCAAGCAAGAATACTGGAGTGGGTTGCCATTTCCTTCTCCAGGGGAATTGCACATAAGTAGATCTCAAATCTGTCTTTTTATTGGACTCACTGCTGGAATTGTTTTAGATTGAACCTGAATTTTATCAGTGGTATCTCACCATCTGCTTTTTTCTCCCAAGTTCCTTTGGTGAGTCATGCGTATTCAGGTTTAAGATCCAGGTAGAGGTCTGCCAAGTTCCTTGTTCAGGTTTAAGATCCAGGTAGAGGTCTGAAGGGTAGGTGTTAAAGGCAGAAGAGCTCCCATAAATGCAGGTAATGCCAAATACAAGCAGGCATTTTAGGAAGAGCAAATGACGGGGAAATGGCAAGAGATGATGCTGAAGCCAGTTCTTGCAGGGACTGTGTGGTGAGCTCAAAAGTCACTGCCCAGATGTAGAGGAGTCATTTGTGCTTTCAAAGTCCAGTTTTTGGTTTGGCTTTTGGCAGCATTTTGGGAAAGAATTGATGGTGGATCAAAGAAGCTCGGCTCAGTTCAGTTCAGTTGCTCAGTCGTGTCCGACTCTGCGACCCCATGAACTGCAGCACGCCAGGCCTCCCTGTCCATCGTCAACTCCTGGAGTCCACCCAAACCCATGTCTGTTGAGTCGTTGATGTCATCCAACCATCTCATCCTCTGTCGTCCCCTTCTCCTCCTGCCCTCAATCTTTCTCAGCATCAGGGTTTTTTCAAATGAGTCAGCTTTTCACATCAGGTGGCCAAAGTATTGGGAGTTTCAGCTTCAACATCAGTCCTTCCAATGAACAGGACTGATCTCCTTTAGGATCAAACAAGAGGCAGATAATTTATGTTTTCTTATGGAATCTAGGCAAATAGTGAAAATGTATTAAGGTAGTGACAGTCTCACTGACAGTTAAGTGCAGATGTAATTAAGGTGGTAGACACTGTGGAACTTGTAGAGATGGGTCTAGGGGAAGAGAGAATACAATTAACAGGTTACTGGTTTGAAAACTGCATGGTAATACCATGGATATAGAGAATACAGGACAGATCACAGATTTAAGGGGGAAGGACTTTGTTCTGTTCTGGTCCTGTTTACTCTGACGCACCAGTCAGGTGAGTAGAGATTTTCTATACAGTTGGATATTGGGTAGAGTTGGCCTTCCATATCTTTAGGTTTCACATATGTGAATACAGAGAGCCAGCTGTGTTCTTTGTGCTACACTGTTTTATGTGGGGAGTTGAGTATCTGCAGATTTTGGTATCCATGGTGGGGCTTTAGCTTCTAGAACCAATTGGCTTGCAAGTACTGAGGGACAGTTGTATATCTTTCTGGAATTTTAGGCTAGGCTATCATTATTGAGTAGCTGAAACATAGGTAAGCATTGCACTGAGTTTACATACATTTTTAGTCTTTGGGAAGCTTCAGTATAAGTAGTTAATGGGTTGAATTAAGTCACCTAGAAAGAGGATACTGAACGAAGAAGAGGATGGAACCCTGAGGACAAATCTTTGGACATTTTGATATTAGGAGGCGGAAAAGGAACCAGATGGTTCTGGAGATTGGGTAGAGGACGTGAAAGGAGAATTGTATCTTGGCTGTGGATTAAATGTTGGCATTTTCACGTTCTGGAGTCCAGTAAAGAACCGACTGGATTTGATATTACAGAGATTATTAGGGACTTTTGTGAAAACATTCAGTGAAATGTAAGATAGAACCCAGAGTGCAAAGGAACCAAATTATTTTTTCAAGGGTTAGTTTCTTGGTGTGGAAACGTTCTCAGTGGACTCAGTGCTTTCACTGCTGCAGCCTGGGTTCAGTCCCTTAGTTCAGTTTTGGGGAACTAAGATCCCACAAGCCACTTGACCCAGCTGAGGGGGGAAAACTAAAAATAAATGAAAACAATTGCAAAGAAGTTTTGCATAATTAAAATTTCCAAGAAGTGGGACTTCTCTGGTGGTCCAGTGGTTAGGACTCTGCTTTCTAATGCAGGGGCCACGATTTGATACCTGGTCGGGGAACTAGGTTCCCACATGCTGTGTGGTGCAGCCAATAAATAAAAAATTCCAAGAAGTTTTAGCTAGGACGGGTAGAAGAAAGTGATCGTTTTATGAAGTGTCTGGCCAGCTGTTATTGAGAAATAGTTGCCCTGGCTAAGTCAGTGGAAAGTAACAGTTACATCTCTGTTGAAGCATCCTTTGTGATCGTCAAATCAGCTCTCTCTCTAATGCACAGGAGCAGCTCTGATTTCTGCAGCTTGAGGATTCCCTGGACACACCTGCATTTGTGGTTCAGTAATGATTCCCAGCAGTAAAAACACTGATGAAATTAACAAAACTGCCTTCCAGAAGAAGTGAGTTGTGCATAAACTTGCAAGGTTCATGGCCATCTACCAGCAATTTTCCCTTTAAAGAAAAATCACAATATACTTACTATACCCTGTTCACATTTTTTGGGCTTAACTATCAGGCCAATGATTTTGTTTTAAGGACATAGCAACACCCGTTTATACCCTTTTGAGAGGAGCTATGGAAATGGATGTTTCTGTTGTTGATGGGCTCTATAGCACTGTTCTGTTTTCTGAATTCCATTCTTAACCTGTTGTATGGCAGTAACTTCCATCTACTTAGAAAATTTATAGTTTTGCTTTCTGGAATGTGGAAGTAGGCCAGCTTTTGAATGAGTTGAATAAAAATCAAACTCCATAATTGTTTTTTCCTTTGGCAGCACATGTGGGATCTTACATGTATCCCCTGCCTTGGAAGTGTGGAGTCTTAATTACTGGACTTCTGGAGAGGTCCCTCCATAATTTTCTTAATAGAAGGTTTCTTTTGCTAACTAACCCTCAATATTTATTGGACTGATGCTGATGCTGAAGCTCCAGTATTTTGGCCACCTGATGCGAAGAGCCAACTCATTGGAAAAGACTCTGATGCTGGGAAAAATTGAAGGCAAAAGGAGAAAGAGGGTGGCAGAGGATGAGATGCTTAGATAGCATCACTGACTCGTGGACAGGAGTCTGAGCAAACTCTGGGAGATAGTGAGGGACAGGGAAGACTGGCATGCTGTAGTCTGGAGGGTTGCAAAGAGTGGGATAAGACTTAGCGTCTGAACAATTGTTAATAGTTAAAGTACACAGCATTTTATTTGTATTTCAGGACGTTCATTTCTTCAAAGTTTCAGTTGACTGCAGTCCGTTACCTGCGCAAATCAAGCTTGAAGCAATTGATGTTTGAGAAATCTCCCCTAAGTTTTGTTTTCTGTTTCCACACCCTATAGAAAGTGAAACTTAATAAATTAGATTTCATCAACAGGAAAATACAGCTTGTGCAGACTTTCTGGTATTATAGTACAGTTTTTTAAGGTATAAAAAGTTCTTTGAAATTTATATTCTGCAGAGACATGGTGACATAGTGTCCATTATTTTACTCAGTATTCCGTTGCTTGCAGCACCCTTAAAAAAAGTTATTGAATTAGAAGTAGTGTCAAGAAGGCAATGACACCCCACTCCAGTACTCTTGCCTGGAAAATCCCATGGGCGGCAGAGCCTGGTAGGCTGCAGTCCATGGGGTGGCGAAGAATTGGACATGGCTGAGCAACTTCACTTTCACTTTTTACTTTCGAGCGTTGGAGAAGGAAATGGCAGCCCATCCAGTACTCTTGCCTGGAGAGTCCCAGGGATGGGGGAGCCTGGTTGGCTTCCATCTATGGGATCGCACAGAGTTGGACACGACTGAAGTGACTTAGCAGCAGCAGCAGCGTCAAGAAGGGCAAGACTCTCCAGTCTCACATATTTTTTGTTTTTCAGATGAGGACTGTGTAATTCGTGTTATCTTTGCTCTGCTTTTCAAGAAGCTCCTAAATTAGGACTTAGTGAAATTTTTTCTAAATCAGTTTTGATTTTTGTCTCTAAATCTCCTTTTAAAATGTCCTTTTCTGTATGTACTTTAATGTTGAAAGCTTCCCTGAATTCTTTTCAGAAGCATGAAAAAAAATGCAGTTAATATTTAATTTAAAAATTCAGTTCATAAGGCATGCATGTTTTTGATTATACAGAAGTTATAAGATTTGTCAAGATGTGATCGACTTCCCATTAGCAGAGTTTATTCATTCTGAATTTTAGGGTGATACGCATTTTAAAATTTCACACATTGAAGTTTCTGTCCCCAAATAAGCAATGACTTGAATCATATTTCTTAACCTTTTGTTGTCACTTCTTCCTCTCTGAAAGGAAGCTTTTTAGGCATTTCTTTCCTATGAATTTCGCATAGATTTTAATAGCACCAGTATATTACATACCTCTTTATGTATATCTGTGCTTTATACATAAAAAGAGTGGGACTTTTTTTGTGTCCTGCTAGTTTTCATCTCATTGAGAATGTTGTCCCTCCTGATGAGAATGAATGGTTTAAGTTGATCCAGTGAGGAAATGAATTTCATTGGGTTTACAGATGGGTTTGTAATTTTCCCATTAGGCTGATACTTTACATTAGATAGTTAAGATCAAGGTTTCAAGATCAAGTTTGTTGGGTAATTTCCTGGCCCAGTTCCCAATAAAACATTTTCATAGTATAAAAACACTTGGTTTGATTTCCCTTGGGTGTGGTTTTCTTTTTTGTCGTCAAAGACAGCTCATAGCTGTTTGGATAATGCCTTGTCCGCTGTTTTTCTTGGGAATAGACTGGGGCTGTGGTTTTGGGGCAGCATATTGCAGAGTTGAAGTTCCTGCCTCATCATACTGTGTCAGGGGTTACCAACATGGCTTAGTACCAGTGATATTAACCTTGATGACTTGGTTAAGGTTTTGTTTGCCAGGCGTCTCCACTGTATGTGTGATTTTCACTTTCCATTGAAAGTGTTTCACCAAGTCCAGCCTTGACTCGAGATTAAGCTCCACTTCCTGGAATAGGGAGTATCTATATTATTTGCAGTTCTTTTATAAGAAAAATTTGTCTCTTTCTCCACATTTGTTTATTCATTTGTATCAGTATGGATTCATGTATATTTGTACTGTGGCTTATAATCCAATGGTATGCTATTTTGTTACTCAAAATTCTTTCAGCTTTGGCCACAGGGATCTCTTTCAAGTTGGTGGCTAATATGTCCCTTTGACATGTCCCCATCCATCTGTGTTTTGAGCACTTTATTTCTGTTGCTACAAGATGCCCCAGACTCACTTATATTTTCCCTGCCCCAGCCTTTTGTTTCAGTTCAAAACATGTGCTTTCTGTTTAGCCATAATATATTGCTTACTGACAGTGAACTTTCTCTTTGCTTTTATATGCATTTAGTGGCATCTTAGCTTGCTGTTATTACACCTCATTAGAATTGGAGATCTCTTTGGATTTGGCTTCCACTCTGTTTGCTAATCCTCTGCTTCATGCCATCTGCTAGTTCTGATAAACTTGACTCTGTTTTCCTTCAATCCTTTGACATATTTGGTTCTTGGGATTTCGTCTTGTTTCCAGGTACTATCTTGCTACTTTGTTCTCTTTGAGACTGGTAGGATTTGGGAAATTAATTTTATCTTAACTCTTTTTACTTGAGTTTGGATGGTGGAGGCTCTGATGGTATTATACAATCCAAAATTGGAAACTCTGAAAGACTCAGTAGTATGAAAGTATGAAATTCAGTAGTAATAGGCTTGTAGCTGTTGTATTTGTAGCCATTATGGTTTATACTAAATTGATGAGCGGTGAGTTATGGGCAGCAATTTGTACACACAAGTGCAAATTCATATATGTTCTTTCTAACCAATAGAAAAAATTCTCTGTATGAAATTTTGTTATTGGTGTGGACTAATACTTATGGGTTTTTTAGGCTTCCAGGGATTTCTGGAAGATGGCCTCATAGAATGTGAAAGGTTTCCTGATCTTTTCACTTAACTCCAGTACATGATTTAGAATACTCCAAAGTCTGTACTTTATTTATTTTTGGCTGTGCTGGGTCTCAGTTGCTGCATGGGCTTTTCTCTAGTTGTGGTGAGTGGAGGCTGTTCTTCATTGCAGTGCTCAAGCTTCTCATCGTGATGTGTTCTCTTGTTGCAGAGTATGGGTTGTAGGACACTCGGGCACAGTAGTTGTGGCTCCCAGGTTCTTGAGCACAGGCTCAATAGTTGTGGTACACGGGCTTAATTGCTCCAAGGCATGTGGAATCTTCTTGGACCAAGGATCGAACCTCTGTCTTCTGCATTGGCAGGTGGATTCTTCACCATTGAACCAGCAGGGAAGCCCTCCAAAGTCTGTACTTTGAGAACATTGATAATTCTGTTTCTGTATATTTTCCATTGGTACTGAGTAGTTTGGAGCCTTCTTTATAGCACAGCTGTATGTCACCTTATGATGTTTGTTACTAACTGCTTTCATTGCATTATTTTTCATATGTCACAGATAAATTTTTACAAGTAGTCTCAGATTGAGTTTAGCCAGGGATTGGTAAGCTGGCCAGCAGAATGTTCTGGATGTGATGGAGGCACATTTAAGTTGAAGACAGGATCATTAGTAGGAAATGTACCCATTCTCCACCAGAATAGTCTGAAGTGTTATATGATATTTTCCTTTAATCTTTCAATGTCTTCTTTTCTGAGTACAGGTGCAGAATGAGTACATGTTGTTGGTGTACCCCAGGGGGTACTTCCACCACTGACTTCCTGCAACGCTATGCATCCAAGACCCGCTCCAGTGAATTTCAGACAGCTGATGAAGACCTCTGCTACTGCTTGGAGTGTGTGGCTGAATACCACAAAGCAAGGGATGAATTGCCATTCTTACATGAGGTAATTTATATGAGATAGGCAGTTTTTTCCTGAGCTTAATAACTAGGAAGGGGATACATTTGAACTGTATTGGAAGCATTCAAGGAGCTTGACAGTATGATTTAAACTGTGAAGGTTAATACTGCTAGTACCTAACTCATTACCTGTAGAGAGTGGGTGCTGAGTAATTGCTTATTGGCTAATGAAATTGAATTGACACCTAAGGCAGAATTTTATAGTCCTCCTTTTATAGTCATTTTATGTAAAGCAGTTTTATGAAATGATGTATGGGTTTTTTATTGGTTCCATGTTTTTATGTCATTGTGTTTGACGGTGTTACAGGCAGGTGTTTGAATGGCCAATAGTTATTTTTTTTTTTCCTCTTTTCATTTTTTAAAAACAGTTTAAATTATTTCTTTTAATTGGAGGCTAATTACTTTACACTATTGTGGTTTTTGCTATACATTGACATGAGTCAGCCATGGATGTACATGTGTCCCCCCATCCTGAACCCCCCTCCCATCTTCCTTGCCACGCCATCCTTTTGGGTTGTCCCAGAGCACTGGCTTTGTGTGCCCGTTACACTGGTGATCTGTTTTACACATGGTAATATACATGCTTCGATGCTATTCTCTCAAATCATCCCACCCTCGCCGCCTTCCACGTAGTCCAAAAGTCTGTTCTTTACATCTGTGTCTCTTGCTGTCTGGCATATAGGGTCATTGTTACTGTCTTTTCTAAATTCCATATATATGTGTTGATATACTGTATTGGTGTTTCTCTTTCTGACTTACTTCACTCTGTATAATAGGCTCCAGTTATATCTACCTCATTAGAACTGACTCAAATGTGTTCTTTTTTATAGCTGAATAATATTCCATTGTGTATATGTACCAAAACTTCCTTATCCATTTGTCTGCGATGGACGTCTAGGTCCCATGTCCTAGCTGTTGTCACTGCA
The DNA here is from genome assembly GCF_014754425.2 of Oryx dammah. NCBI lineage: Eukaryota > Metazoa > Chordata > Mammalia > Artiodactyla > Bovidae > Oryx > Oryx dammah. The sequence continues at coordinate 101,193,859 of NW_024070209.1, read as the reverse complement.
GTGCTGCAGTGAACATTGGGATACATGTGTCTCTTTCAATTCTGGTTTCCTCAGTGTCCCCAGCAGCGGGATTGCTGGGTCGTATGGCAGTTTTATTTCTATTTTTTTAAGGAATTGCCACATGGTTCTCCATAGTGACTATGCCAATTTGCATTCCCACCAACAATGTAAGAGGGTTCCCTTTTTTCCACACACTCTCCAACATTTATTGTTCATAGACTTTTTGATGGCAGCCATTCTGACTGGCGTGAGATGGTACCTCATTGTGGTTTTGATTTGAATTTCTCTGATAATGAGTGATGTTGAGCATCTTCATGTGTTTGTTAGCCATCTATATATCTTCTTTGGAGAAATGTCGGTTTAGTTTTTTGGCCCACTTTTTGATTGGGTTGTTTAGCTTTCTGGTATTGAGCTGCATGAGCTGCTTATATATTTTGGAGATTAATTATTTGTCAGTTGTTTTCTTTGCTGTTATTTTTCTCCTATTCTGAAGGCTGCCTTTTCACCTTGCTTATAGTTTCCTTTGTTGTGCAAAGCTTTTAGGTTTAATTAGGTCCCATTTGTTTATTTTTATTTTTATTTCCATTACTCTGGGAGGTGGAGTAATAGAGGATCTTGCTGTGATTTATGTCAGACAGTGTTCTACCTGTGTTTTCCTCTAACAGTTATATAGTTTTTGGTCTTACATTTATATCTTTAATCCATTTTGAGTTTATTTTTGTGTATGGCGTTAAAAAATGCACTAGTTACAATCTTTTACAGATGGTTGACCAGTTTTCCCAGCACCACTTGTTAAAGAGATTGTCTTTTCTCCATTGTATATTTTTGCCTCCTTTGTCGAAGATAAGGTGTCCATAGGTGTGTGGGTTTATCTCTGGGCTTTCTATTTTGTTCCATTGATCTGTATTTGTGTCGGTACCAAACTGTCTTGATGACTAGCTTTGTAGTATAGTCTGAAGTCAGGCAGGTTGATTCCTCCAGGTCCATTTTTCTTTTTCAAGATTGCTTTGGCTATTCAAGGTTTTTTTGTATTTCCATACAAATTTTGAAATTATTTCTTCTAGTTCTGTGAAAAATGCTATTGGTATCTTGATAGGGATTAATTACATTGACTTTATAGATTGTTTTGGGTAGTATACTCATTTTCATTATATTGATTCTTCCACACCATAAACATGGTATATTTCTTCATCTATTTGTGTCATCTTTGATTTTTTTCATCAGTGTGTTATAGTTTTCTATATAAAAGTCTTCTGTTTCTTTAGGTAAATTTATTCCTAAGTATTTTATTCTTTTTGTTGCAGTGGTGAATTGGATTGTTTCCTTAATTTCTCTTTCTGTTTCCTGATTGTTAGTGTATAGGAATGCAAGGGATTCTTGTGTATTAATTTTATATCCTGCACCTTTACTATATTCATTGATTAGCTCTAGTAATTTTCTGGTGGTGTCTTTAGGGTTTTCTATGTAGAGGATCATGTCATCTGCAAACTGAGAGTTTTACTTCTTTTCCAATCTGGATTCCCTTTATTTCGTTTTCTTCTCTGATTAGTGTGGCTAGGACTTTGAAAACTACATTGAATAGTAGTGGTGAGAGTGGGCTTTCTTGTCTTTTTCCTGATTTTAGAGGAAATACTTTTTCACCATTGAGGATACTGTTTGCTGTGGGTTTGTCGTATATGGCTTTTATGTTGAGGTATGTTCCTGCTATGCCTGCTCTCTGGAGTTTTTATCATTAATGGATGTTGAATTTTGTAAAAGGCTTTCTCTGCATCTGTTGAGATAATCATATGGTTTTTATCTTTCAGTTTGTTAATATATGGTGTATCACATTGATTGATTTGTGAATATTGAACAGTCTTTGCATCCCTGGGATAAAGCCTCCTTGGTCATGATGTATGATCTTTTAAATATGTTGTTGGATTCTGTTTGCTAGAATTTTGTTGAGGACATTTGCATCTATGTTCATCAGTGATACTGGGCTGTAGTATTCTTTTTTTGTGGCACCTTTGTCTGATTTTGTTATTTGGGTGATGCCAAATTCAGACTTAAACTGAAGAAAGTAGGGAAAACCACTAGACCATTCACGTATGACCTAAATCAAATCCCTTGATTATACAGTGGAAGTGAGAAATAGATTTAAGGGACTAGATCTGATAGAGTGCTCAATGAACTATGGACGGAGGTTCGTGACATTGTACAAGAGACAGGGACCAAGACCTTCCCCATGGAAAAGAAATGCAAAATGGCTGTCTGGGGAGGCCTGACAAGTAGCTGTGAAAAGAAGTGAAAAACAGAGGAGAAAAGGAAAGACATAAGCATCTGAATGCAGAGTTCCAAAGAATAGCAAGGAGAGATAAGAAAGCCTTCCTCAGTGATCAATGCAAAGAAAAAAAGGAAAAGAACAGAATGGGAAAGACTAGAGATCTCTTCAAGAAAATTTGAGATACTGAGGGAACATTTCATGCAAAGATGGGCTCGATAAAGGACAGAAATGGTATAGACCTAACAGAAGCAGAAGATATTAAGAAGAGGTGGCAAGAATACACAGAAGAACTGTACAAAAAAGATCTTCATGACCTGGATAATCACGGTGGTGTGATCACTCACCTAGAGCCAGACATCCTGGAATGTGAAGTCAAGTGGGCTTTGGAAAGCATCACTATGAACAAAACTAGTGGAGGTGCTGGAATTCCACTTGAGCTATTTCAAATCCTGAAAGATGATGCTGTGAAAGTGCTGCACTCAATATGCCAGCAAATTTGGAAAACTCAGCAGTGGCCACAGGACTGGAAAAGGTCAGTTTTCCTTCCAATCTCAAAGAAAAGCAATGCCAGAGAATGCTCAAACTAATGCACAATTGCACTCATCTCACATGCTAGTAAAGTAATGCTCAAAATTCTCCAAGCCAGGCTTCGGCAGTACATGAACCGTGAACTTCCTGATGTTCAAGCTGGTTTTAGAAAAGGCAAAGGAACCAGAGATTAATTGCCAACATCCGCTGGATCATGGAAAAAGAGAGTTCCAGAAAAACATCTATTTCTGCTTTATTGACTATGCCAAAGCCTTTGACTATGTGGATCACAATATACTGTGGAAAATTCTGAGAGAGATGGGAATACCAGACCACTTGACCTGCCTCTTGAGAAACCTGTATGCAGGTCGGGAAGCAACAGTTAGAACTGGACATGGAACAACAAAGAGACTGGTTCCAAATAGGAAAAGGAGTGCGTCAAGGCTGTATATTGTCACCCTGCTTATTTAACTTCTATGCAGAGTACATCACGAGAAACGCTGGGCTGGAAGAAGCACAAGCTGGAATCAAGATTGCTGGGAGAAATATCAAGAACCTCAGATACGCAGATGACTCCACCCTTATGGCAGAAAGTGAAGAACTAAAAAGCCTCTTGATGAAAGTGAAAGAAGAGAGTGAAAAAGTTGGCTTAAAGCTCAGCATTCAGAAAACGAAGATCATGGCATCTGGTCCCATCACTTCATGGGAAATAGATGGGGAAACAGTGTCAGACTTTAATTTTTGGGGGCTCCAAAATCACTGCGGGTAGTGATTGCAGCCATGAAATTGAAAGATGCTTACTTCTTGGAAGAAAAATTATGACCAACCTAGATAGCATATTCAAAAGCAGAGACGTTACTTTGCCAACAAAGGTCCATCTAGTCAAGGCTATGGTTTTTCCAGTGGTCCTGTATGGATGTGAGAGTTGGACTGTGAAGAAAGCTGAGTGCCGAAGAAGTGATGCTTTTGAACTGTGGTGTTGGAGAAGACTCTTGAGAGTCCCTTGGACTCCAAGGAGATCCAACCAGTCCATTCTAAAGGAGATCAATCCTGGGTGTTCTTTGGAAGGACTGATGCTAAAGCTGAAACTCAATACTTTGGCCACCTCATGCAAAGAGTTGACTCATTGGAAAAGACTCTGACGCTGGGAGGGGTTGTGGGCAGGAGGAGAAGGGGACGACAGAGGATGAGATGGCTGGATGGCATCACCGACTTGATGGACATGAGTTTGAGTGAACTCTGGGAGTTGCTGAGGGACAGGGAGGCCTGGTGTGCTGCAATTCATTGGATCTCAAACAGTCGAACACGACTGAGCGACTGAGCTGAACTGATGAAATGAGTTTGGGAGTTTACCTTCAGTTCTGCAATTTTCTGGAAGAGTTTGAATGGGATGGGTGTTAGCGCTTCTCTACATTTTTGCTAAAATTTACTTGTGAAGCCAGGTTCTGTGCTTTGGCATGTTGGAAGATTTTTTTATTGCAGTTTTGATTTCTGTGCCTGTGATTGGTCTGTTAAGCTTTTCTGTTTGTTCCTGCTTCAGTTTCGGAAGGTTATAATTTTCTAATAATTTGTCCATTTCTTCCACGTTGTCCATTTTACTGGTATATAATTGCTTATAGCAGTCTCTTAGATCTTTTGTATTTCTGCGTTGTCTGTTGTGATTTCTCCATTTTCATTTCTAATTTTATTGATTTGATTCTTTTTTTCCCTTGATGAGTCTGGCTAAAGGTTTGTCTATTTTATTTATCTTCTCAAAAAACCAGCTTTTACTTTTATTGATTTTTGCTATAGTCTCCTTCTTTTCTTCTTCACTTTATTTCTGCTCTGATTTTAATGATTTCTTTCCTTCTACTAACTTCAGGATTCTTTTCACTTTTTCTAGTTGCTTTAGGTGTAAGTTAGGTTGTTTATTTGATGTTCCTCTTGTTTCTTGAGGTAGGCTTGTATTGCTATGAACCTCCCTCTTAGCACTGCTTTTACTGAACCCCACAGATTTTGGAAAATTATTGCAAATTTTAGATTTAAATGAAGAAAGTAGAGAAAACCACTGGACCATTCATGTATGACCTAAATCAAATCCCTTGTGATTATACAGTGGAAGTGACAAATAGATTCAAGGGATTAGATGTGATAGAATGCCTGAAGAACTATGGACGGAAGTTCGTAACATTGTACAGGAGGCAGTGATTAAGACCATCTCCAAGAAAAAGAAATGCAAAAAGGCAAAATGGTAGTCTGAGAAGGCCTTACAAATATCTGTGAAAAGAGAAGTTGAAGGCAAAGGAGAAAAGAAAGATATACCCATTTGAACGCAGAGTTCAAAGAAGAACAAGGAGAGACGAGAGCCTTCCTCAGTGATCAATGCAAAGAAATAGAGGAAAACAATAAAGAGGGAAAGACTAGAGATCTCAAGAAAATTAGAGCTACCAAGGGAACATTTCATGCAAAGATGGGCACAGTAAAGGACAGAAATGGTATGGACCTAACAGAAGCAGAAGATATTAAGATGAAGTGGCAACAATGCACAGAAGAACTATACAAAAAAGATATTCATGACTCAGATAACCACAATGGTGTGATCACTCACCTAGAGCCAGACATCCTGGAATGCAAAGTCAAGTGGGCCTTAGGAAGCCTCACTACAAACAAAGCTAGTGGAGGTGATCAAATTCCAGTTGAGCTGTCTCAAATCCTAAAAGATGATGCTGTGAAAGTGCTGCACTCAATATGCCAGCAAATTTGGAAAACTCAGTAGTGGCCACATAACAGGCAAAGGTCAGTTTGCATTCCAATGCCAAAGAAAGGCAATGCCAAAAAATGTTAAAACTGCCACATAGTTGCACTCATCTCACATACTAGCAAAGTAATGCTCAAAATTCTCCAAGCCAGGCTTCAGCAGTACATGAACCATGAACTTCCAGATGTTCAAGCTGGTTTTAGAAAAGGCAGAGGAACCAGAGATCAAATTGCCAACATCTGTTGGATTATCGAAAAAGCAAGAGAGTTCCAGAAAAACATCTATTTCTGCTTTATTGACTATTCCAAAGCCTTTGACTGTGGATCACACAAACTGGAAAATTCTTCGAGATGGAAATATCAGACCACCTGACCTGCCTCCTGAGAAATATGTGTGCAAGTCAGAAGGCAACAGAACTGTACATGGCACCACAGGCTGGTTCCAAATCAAGAATGGAGTACATCAAGGCTCTATATTGTCACCCTTCTTACTTAACTTGCAGAGTACATTATGTGAAATGCCAGGCTGGATGAAGTACAAGCTGGAATCAAGGTTGCTGGGAAAAATATCAATAACCTCAAATACGCAGATGACACCACCCTTATTGCAGAAAGTGGAGAACTAAAGAGCCTCTTGATGAAAGTGAAAGAGGAGAGTGAAAACGCTAGCTTTAAAGTCAACATTCAGAAAACGAAGATCATGGCATCCGGTCCCATCACTTCATGGCAGATAGATGGGCAAACAATGGAAACAGTGGGAGACTTGGTTTTTTGGGTTCCAGAATCACTGCAGATGGTGATTGTAGCCTTGAAATTAAAAGATGCTTGCTCTTTGGAAGAAAAGCTATGACCAACCTAGACAGCATTAGAAAGCAGAGACATTACTTTGCAAACAAAGGTCCATCTAGTCAAAGCTATGGTTTTTCCAGGAGTCATGTATGGATGTGAGACCATAAAGAAAGCTGAGTGCCAAAGGATTGATGCTTTTGAACTGTGGTGTTGAAGACTCATGAGAGTCCCTTGGACTTGAAGGAGATCCAACCAGTCCATCCTAAAGGAAATCAGTCCTGAATACTCACTGGACGGACTGATGCTGAAGCTCTAGTACTTTGGCCACCTGATGCGAAGAACAGACTCATTAGAAGAGACCCTGATGCTAGGAAAGATTGAAGGCAGGAGAAGAAGGTGATGACAGAGGATGAGATGTTTGGATGGCATCACTGACTTGATGGACATGAGTTTGAGCAAGCTCCAGGAGTTGGTGATGGATAATGAGGCCTGGCGTGCTGCTGTCAGTGGGGCTGCAGAGAGTCAGACACAACTGAGCATCTGAACTAATAGGTTTGGGATTGTCTTGTTTTCATTTGTTTCTATGCATATTTTGATTTCCTTTTTTATTTTTCTCTTGATCTGGTTATTCAGAAGCATGTTCAGCCTCCATGTTTGTATTTTTAATAGTTTTTTTACCTGTAGTTGACATCTAATCTTGCTATATTGTGGTCAGGAAAGATGCTTGAAATGATTTCAATTTTTAAAAATTTCAGTTCATTCACTTAGTTGTGTCTGACTCTTTGCGACTCCATGAATTGCAGCACGCCAGGCCTCCCTGTCCATCACCAACTCCCGGAGTTCGCTCAAACTCACGTCCATCTAGTTGCTGGTGCCATCCAGCCATCTCATCCTCTGTCGTCCCCTTCTCCTCCTGCCCCCAGTCCCTCCCAGCATCAGAGTCTTTTCCAATGAGTCAACTCTTTGTATGAGGTGGCCAAAGTTTTACTGGAGTTTCAGCTTTAGCATCAGTCCTTCCAAAGAACACCCAGGACTGATCTCCTTTAGGATGGACTGGTTGGATCTCCTTGCAGTCCAAGGGACTCTCAAGAGTCTTCTCCAACACCACAGTTCAAAAGCATCAATTCTTCGGTGCTCAACTTTCTTTATAGTCCAACTCTCACATCCATACATGACTACTGGAAAAACCATAGCCTTTACTAGATGGACCTTTGTTGGCAGGTGTTTTTTTATTTTTTTGTCTCTGGCCATCCCATGGTTTGGATAGCTATCTCATATGAGCTCCTCAGATTGTCTTCAGGACATTCAGGCCCGTTCCTTACCCTAAGGACCAGTGATGCAGCTGTGCTTCCCTGCGCAGTACCCAGTCACTGGTGGCAGATGCAAGCGTCTGTGCCACTTCTCCATCTCCACTTATAGTTGTGGTTAGGCACATATTCTGTGGGGTTGTTTTTTTTTTTTTCTTGCCCTTCCAGTTACTTTGCCCTCTGAGATCCCAAAACTCCCCATAGACAGGCATGTGAGAGGGTTTCCTACTGTTGGAAACTTCTTCACGACTCCCTCCTCAGGACGGTCTCCGTCCCTAAGTCTTTTGTCCCTGAATTGTCTTTTATATTTTGCCCTACCTCCTTTCAAAGAGATTGGGCTGCCTTTCTGGATGCCTGATGTTCTCCACCAGCGTTCAGAAGTTGTTTTGTGGAAGTTGCTTAACATTCAAATGATCTTCTGATAAATTTGTGGGGAGAAAGTGGTCTCCCTGTCCTATTCCTCTGCCTTCTTGGGACCACTCCTGTTTTCATTTTTTAAATGGGTAGGTGGTATAAGTCAGTGAAGTGAAAGTGTTAGTTGCTCAGTCATCGCGTGACTCTTTGGATCCCATGAACACATAGCAGCTCCTCTGTCTATGGAATTCTCCAGACAGGAATACTGGAGAGGGTAACCCTTCCTTTCTCTAGGGAATCTTCCTGACCCAGAAACTGAACCTTAGGATTCTTTACCACCTGAGCTACCAGGGAAGCCCCCAAAATCAGTAAGGAGAAGCATATTTTTTAGTGATAGTAACCAAAATGAAACATACAATTTTAAATGTGTGGCTGTGAATATTTAGTTTATTACATATATCTGATGGAAAATGGAACACAGACCATAGAGATATGTATAATACTAAGAAGAGGAGAGGGGATGATTACTTACGAACCTACTGAGGAAACTGGACGTGTAGAGAATCTTCTAGCTATGAACAACCTAAGTAGTGTCTTTATGCTAAAACTGATGTTTCGAGGTGGTTACCTCTGGCTGGAACATGAAAGGGGAGTCACAGAAGGCCCAGCTTGTGCCTCAACAAAGAAGCTCTACCTTCTCCTTTCCAACAGAGTGTAGTTGACAGAGATATTGATGTATTTATAGCAAAACTCCACAAAAGCAGTGTTTTAAACATCTCACACTCTGTGTGCTCATGTTCCTATATCTTAAAAGCCACTTAAAAGTCACTAAGCCACGTGTAGTGAGTCTTTAAATAAATCTAATATGTGGTGTTAGTACTTCTCTAAACTTCTGAATTTTTATACTCAGGAAAAGGCTTTCTAGAAGGATCACTGCATGCGGTATATTTTCTTGATAAGAAGATACAGAGCACATGGTTCATTTTTCTTTTCCTGTAGGTTTTATGGGAATTAGAAACCTTACGTCTCATAAATCACTTTGAAAGATCCATGAAGGCAGAAATTGGAGATGATGATGAGTTATATATAGTAGACAACAACGGAGAGGCACAGCTGTTCGACTTCACTGGCCAAGACTTTGAAAATAAGCTTCGAGTTCCTCTTCTTGAAATACTGAAATATCCATATCTGCTTTTACATGAGCATGTCAGTGAGTATCTTGGGTGTTTTCACAGTTCTATCAGTTTTATTTTAAGAATTGTAAGAATTTTGGTTATCTGTATTGAAAAATCTGTTCCTTAAATGTATAATTAGGGTACTTGGTATTTTTTCCAAACGTAGTAAAGTGAATTACACAGTGAATACCATATATATACCACATAGATGATTCTACAGTTGCTAACATGTAACTCTACTTGCTTTATCTGTCCATTTATTCATCTGTTCATTCAGTTAATTTTCATTCTTGGAATTTGTCTGTAGCAGGGTTTTCAGACCTGGCACTGTTGACATTTTGAACTGGATAATTCTTGGTGGGTGGGCCTGTAGGGTGTTACAGGAACATCCCTGACCTCTCTCCACTAGATGTCAGTAGTGGCTTTCTCTCCCTTCTGCCCTGGTTGTGACCACCAAAAATGTCTTTGCTGCTAAGTCACTTCAGTCGTGTCCAACTCTGTGCGACCCCATAGACAGCAGCCCACCAGGCTCCCCCGCCCCTGGGATTCTCCAGGCAAGAACACTGGAGTGGGTTGCCATTTCCTTCTCCAGTGCATGAAAGTGAAAAGTGAAAGTGAAGTCACTTAGTCGTGTCCGACTCTTAGCGACCTCATGGACCACAGCCTACCAGGCTCTTCCATCCATAGGATTTTCCAGGCAAGAGTACTGGAGTGGGGTGCCATTGCCTTCTCTGAAAAATGTCTCTGGATAGTGCCAAATGTCCCATGGGAGTTGGAGGGTGGGGCCAGAGAGAGGCAAAATTGCCAGATTCAGAACCACTGGTCTGTAGTAGTTTTTAGTAATTACTATGAAATAGCATATTATAACTGCCTAGATTTTGGTCCTTTGTATTTGCATTTCTTAATACAAATCTCTTGAAGACATTTTTCTGATCTGTCAAATCTAACAAAACAACAGTACCTTTAGGTACCTACTGCTGTATCTAGGCCATGTTCAGATTTTTCCAATAGTTGCAGAATTTTTTTGGCAGGTTTATTTAAATTAGGGTGCAGTAAAGGACTTTGCATTGGTTCCATTTAGTTTGTGTTTCTTACGTCTTTTAATCCAGAATCATTTACATACATGCACACACATTTTTTTTCATTTGCGATAACTTTTGCTGAGACCAAGAGGTTGCCCTGTAGAATAATGCACTTCCTAGATTTTTTGATCGCTGTCTTGTCATGTTATTTAACTTATTTCTCTATTCTATTTCAGTATACTGAAAAGTAGATCTAAAGATTTATAGAGAAATAAGTTCTTTCTAAATAAATTCAAAATAGATTTTTAAACTCTTTAATAAGCCACTTTTCAAGCATTTATTAAACAGTACCATATCCAGAAAAGTATATAAGCTTAGTTTTTCATAAATTAAACACACTTGTGTAGCTGGCATCTAGGTCAAGAAACAAAACATCAACAGCCCAGGAGCTCTTCTCCTACTTTTCCAGTCATTATTCCTCTTCGCCAAAGCTAACCACTGTCGCTGTGATATTCTTTTGAGGCTTGATGAGTTGGCTTATCTGATAGGATGCATGTGTAAGTCTGTTCAGTACACTTCTGGAAGTAATGAAGAAATTTCCAAAAAGCAGTGGGATTAGGATAGTGCTGGCACAGATAGACTGATGGGAACAGTGTAGAGAGTTGAGAAGGAAATGAAGTATATTTGGGGAATTTAGTGTTTGATGATGATAGTATTTCAACCAGTGGAGGAAATGGGGTACTCAGTAACTGAGAGTAGGACAAAATAGCCATTTGTGGATAAAGTTGTTACCACTCTGATACAAAATGAAGTCCACGTGGGGTCAACATGTAAAATGCTAATGGGATTGGACTATAACCCTGCTTCCAAGAAGATGCCCTCTGGAGATAATTATGCCCTGTGTGAAAGAAGATGTTTATACTAGTAAAGTCAGTCAGTCATAGGAATATATTATGAATTACATGATGAGTACTATATATATACCACAGACTTTCATGACTACCATATGTATACCACAGTCTTTCAGAAGATTGAATATTGTTCTTACATTTACACCGTTTTTTGCCTCAGTTTTAAAAAAAAATGAGAAACTTTTCATTTACTTACAGAGTAACTGAAGGAGCCACACAGATTTAGGGAATCTCGTTAAGTTGATGTTTTGTCTTACATTTACTGCTTTATTTTTTCTATTTAGGTGAATTATGTGTTGAAGCACTTTGCCGGATGGAACAAGCTAATTGCTCCTTTCAAGTTTTTGACAAACATCCAGGGATCTATTTATTTTTGGTTCATCCCAATGAAATGGTAAGTGTCAGTGACAGGCAGTAGAAGAGGATATCTTCTTTGGTACCAATAGATGACTATAATAGAAGTTTTAGTGTGTACTTTGTGTAAAATATTTGCCAGAATTATTCTTTTGGTGTAAAATTACTGCAATTAAGGAGAGAGTGCTTTAGTGGGGGTGGGGGGCTCAAAGATTTAAGAGTAGGGAATCCGTCTGAGAGGTGATGCTCCAATTTGAAAGCCAAGGGAATGATTCAGACTTCTTTTAATATGTTGATCTGAGCCAGTGAAGGGCTGTTCTGTGTTGCTTTTCTTGCCAGCCTGCCCCACTCCAAGCACATGTAAATACCACTTAAAACATTTAAAATTATTTTGTTAGTGAATGAGGTTTTTAAAAGGTAATGGGGTATGGGGAGGACAAGAAGATTAGTTCCTAGGTGCTGGACAGAAGGAGGAACGTAAGAATCAGAGCAGTAGGTAGAACAGAAACAAAGAGCAACCCCAGAGTTTTGGAACCTGATGTTGAGCTGATGGCTGGGGTTTGCAGATTTATCACATGTGGTGAGGCAGCAGGTGCTGTGGGTCTGTGCATGTTGGCGCAATTAGAGATACCAAGGGAACATTTCATGCAAAGATGGGCTCAATAAAGGACACAAATGGTATGGACCTAACAGAAGCAGAAGATATTAAGAAGAGGTGGCAAGAATACACAGAAGAACTGTACAAAAAAGATCTTCAGGACCCAGATAATCATGATGGTGTGATCACTAATCTAGAGCCAGACATCCTGGAATGTGAAGTCAAGTGGGCCTTGGAAAGCATCGCTACAAACAAAGCTAGTGGAGGTGATGGAATTCCAGTTGAGCTATTTCAAATCCTGAAAGATGATGCTATGAAAGTGCTGCACTCAATATGCCAGCAAATTTGGAAAACTCAGCAGTGGCCACAGGACTGGAAAAGGTCAGTTTTCATTCCAATCCCAAAGAAAGGCAATGCCAAAGAATGCTCAAACTGCCACACAATTGCACTCATCTCACATGCTAGTAAAGTAATGCTCAAAATTCTCCAAGCCAGGCTTCAGCAGTACATGAACCGTGAACTTCCTGATGTTCAAGCTGGTTTTAGAGAAGGCAGAGGTACCAGAGATCAAATTGCCAACATCTGCTGGATCATGGAAAAAGCAAGAGAGTTCCAGAAAAACACCTATTTCTGCTTTATTGGCTATGCCAAAGCCTTTGACTGTGTGGATCACAATAAAGTGTGGAGAATTCTGAAAGAGATGGGAATACCAGACCACTTGACCTGCCTCTTGAGAAATTTGTATGCAGGTCAGGAAGCAACAGTTAGAACTGGACATGGAACAACAGACTGGTTCCAAATAAGAAAAGGAGTGCGACAAGGCTGTATATTGTCACCCTGCTTATTTAACTTATATGCAGAGTACATCATGAGAAACGCTGGACTCGAAGAAGCACAAGCTGGAATCAAGGTTGCTGACAGAAATATCAATAACCTCAGATATGCAGATGACACCACCCTTATGGCAGAAAGTGAAGAGGAACTAAAAAGCCTCTTGACGAAAGTGAAAGAGGAGAGTGAAAAAGTTGGCCTAAACCTCAACATTCAGAAAACGAAGATCATGGCATCTGGTCCCATCACGTTATTGGAAATAGATGGGGAAACAGTGGAAACAGTGTCAGACTTTCTTTTTGGGGGCTCTAAAATCACTGCAGATGGTGATTGCAGCCATGAAATTAAAAGACACTTATTCCTTGGAAAAAAAGTTATGACCAGCCTAGATAGCATATTTAAAAGCAGAGGCATAACTTTGCCAACGAAGGTCCGTCTAGTCAAGGCTATGGTTTTTCCTGTGGTCATGTATGGATGTGAGAGTTGGGAAGAAGGCTGAGCACCGAAGAATTGATACTTTTGAACTGTGGTGTTGGATAAGACTCTTCAGAGTCCCTTGGACTACAGGAGATCCAACCAGTCCATTCTGAAGGAGATCAGCCCTGGGTGTTCATTGGAAGGAATGATGCTAAAGCTGAAACTCCAGTACTTTGGCCACCTCATGCAAAGAGTTGACTCGTTAAAAAGGACTCTGATGCTGGGAGGGATTGGAGGCAGGAGGAGAAGGGGACGACAGAGGATGAGATGGCTGGATGGAATCACTGACTCGATGGATGTGAGTCTGAGTGAACTCCGGGAATTGGTGATAGACAGGGAGGCCTGGTGTGCTGCGATTCATGGGGTCGCTAGGAGTCGGACATGACTGAGCGACTGAACTGAACATGACCCCGTAAAGTATGCTGTGGGAGAGGCCTCAGGTTGGGTGGTCATAGACCCAGGTGTGCATTCTGGGTGGATCATTCACCAGCTGTGGGATTTTGGGCAAGCCCCTCACCTACGGGGTTCCCTGGTGGCTCAGCTGGTAAAAAATCTGTCTGCAGTGCAGGAGACTTGGGTTTGATTCCTGGTTGGGGAAGATCACCTGGAGAAGGGAATGGCAACCCACTCCAGTCCTCTTGCCTGGAAAATCCCATGGATGTAGGGGCCTGGTAGGCTGTAGTCCATGGGGTCACTAAGAGTCTGACACGACTGAGCGACTTCACTTTCGCTTTTCACTTTCATGCCTTGGAGAAGGAAATGGCAACCCACTCCAGTGTTCTTGCCTGGAGAATCCCAGGGGCGGGGGAGCCTGGTGGGCTGCCGTCTATGGGGTCGTACAGAGTCGGACACGACTGAAGTGACTTAGCAGCAGCAGCAGCAGCAGTGAGGCTATAGGCTCTATGGCAGGGCTATTGGTAGCCTACCTCCAAGAGGATTTATGCCAAGATGTGCCTCCCAGGTCTGCTGCTCCCAGTGCCCCTGCCTCTGCCGACCCATGCCTTCACTGTTCTGTTCTGTGTTCTGTGAAGTCGCTCAGTTGTGTCCGACTCTTTGCGACCCCATGGACTGTACTGGAGACCCTCAAACATGCAAGGCAAGTCTGGCCCAATCTCTTGCGGGGGTCACTGCTCCTTTCCCCTGGGTCCTGGTACACACAGCCTTTTTTTTTGTGCTCTTCAAGAGTTCTGTTTCCCCCAAGTCTTTGCCGAATGCCAAGATTGGGAAGTCTGATGTGGGGCCTAGAACCTTTGCAACAGTGAGAGAACTTCTTTGGTATTAATTGTTCTCCAGTTTGTGGGTTGCTACCTAGTGAGATTGGTTTTGATTTTAATGTGTCTGCAGCCCTCCTACCATATCCTTGTAGCTTCTCCTTTGTTCTAGAAGTTCCTACAAGACCTTCTAGAACTAACACCCAAAAAAGATAACCTTTTCATCATAGGAGACTGGAATGCAAAAGTAGGAAGTCAAGAAATATCTGGAGTAACAGGCAAGTTTTGTCTTTGGAGTACAAAATGAAGCAGGGCAAAGGCTAACAGAGTTTGGCCAAGAGAACACACTTGTCATAGCAAACACCCTCTTCTAACACCACAAGAAACTACTCTACACTTGGAAATCACCAGATGGTCAATACCAAAATCATATTGATTATAAACATGTCAGCAAATTTGGAAAACTCAGCAGTGGCCACAGGACTGGAAAAGGTCAGTTTTCATTCCAATTCCAAAGAAAGGTAATGCCAAAGAATGCTCAAACTACCACACAATTGCACTCATCTCACATGCTAGTAAAGTAATGCTCAAAATTCTCCAAGCCAGGCTTCAGCAATACATGAACGGTGAACTTCCAGATGTTCAAGCTGGTTTTAGAAAAGACAGAGGAACCAGAGATCAAATTGCTAACATCTGCTGGATCATGGAAAAAGCAAGAGAGTTCCAGAAAAACATCTATTTCTGCTTTATTGACTATGCCAAAGCCTTTGACTGTGTGGATCACAATAAAGTGTGGAAAATTCTGAAAGAGATGGGAATACCAGACCACCTGACCTGCCTCTTGAGAAACCTATATGCAGGTCAGGAAGCAGGTTAGAACTGGACATGGAACAATAAACAGACTGGTTCCAAATAGGAAAAGGAGTACATCAAGGCTGTATATTGTCACCCTGTTTATTTAACTTATATGCAGAGTACATTATGAGAAACACAGGGCTGGAGGAAGCATGAGCTGGAACTAAGATTGCCGGGAGAAATACCAAGAACCTCAGATATGCAGATGACACCACCCTTGTGGCAGAAGGTAAAGAAGAACTAAAGAGCCTCTTGATGAAAGTGAAAGAGGAGAGTGAAAAAGTTGGCCTAAAGCTCGACATTCAGAAAACGAAGATCATGGCATCTGGTCCCATCACTTAATGGGAAATAGATGTGGAAACAGTGTCAGACTTTATTTTTGGGGGCTCCAAAATCACTGCAGATGGTGATTGCAGCCATGAAATTAAAAGACGCTTGCTACTTGGAAGGTAGGTTATGTCCAACCTAGACAGCATATTCGAAAGCAGAGACATAACTTTGCCAACAAAGGTCCGTCTAGTCAAGGCTGTGGTTTTTCCAGTAGTCTTCTATGGATGTGAGGGTTGGATTATAAGGAAAGCTGAGCACTGAGGAATTGATGCTTTTGAACTGTGGTGTTGGAGAAGACTCTTGAGAGTCCCTTGGACTGCAAGGAGATCCAATCAGTCCATCGTAAAGGAGATCAGTCCTGGGTGTTTATTGAAGGGACGGATGTTGAAGCTGAAAGTCCAATACTTTGGCCACCTCATGCGGAGAGCTGACTCATTTGAAAAGACCCTGATGCTGGGTAAGTTTGAGAGCAGGAGGAGAAGGGCATGACAGAATGTGATGATTGGATGGCATCACCGACACAATGGACATGGGTTTGGGTGGACTCCAGGAGTTGGTGATGGACAGGGAAGCCTGGCATCCTGTGGTCCATGTGGTCGCCAAGAGTTGGA
Organism: Oryx dammah; assembly: GCF_014754425.2. NCBI lineage: Eukaryota > Metazoa > Chordata > Mammalia > Artiodactyla > Bovidae > Oryx > Oryx dammah. The sequence continues at coordinate 101,177,507 of NW_024070209.1, read as the reverse complement.
CACGACTGAGCAACTGAACTGAACTGATATGTATTCCTTGCTGCTGAAGATGGAGAAGCTCTTTACAGTCAGCAAAAAGAAGGCCTGGAGTTTACTGTGGCTCAGATCATGACTCCTTATTCCAAAACTCAGGCTTAAATTGAAGAAAGTATGGGAAACCACCTGGCCATTCAGATATAGTGGTTATGATGATACAGTAGAGGTGATGAATAGATGCAAGGGATTAGATCTGGTAGACTGAAAAGCTATGGAAGATGGTTTGTAACATTGTGTAGGAAGCAGTGACTAAAACCATCCCAAAGAAAAATGCAAGAAGGCAAAATGGTTTATTGGGGAGACCTTTACAAATAGCTGAGAAAAGAAGTGAAAGGCAAAGGAGGAAAGGAAAGATAAACCCAGCTGAATGCAGAGTTTCAGAAAACATTCGGGAGATAAGAAAGTCTTAAGTGAAAAGTGCAAGGAAATTGAGAAAAACAATAGAATGGGAAAGACTAGAGATCTTCAAGAAAACTGGAGATATCAAGGGAAAATTTGATGCAAGGATGGGCACAATAAAGGACAAAAACAGCAAGGACCTGACAGAAGCAGAAGAAATTAAAAAGAGGTGGCAAGAATACACAGAAGAACTATACAAAAAAGGTCTTAATGACCCAGATAACCATGATGGTGTGATCATTCACTTAGAGGTAGACATCCTGGAGTGTGAAATCAAGTGGGTCTTAGGAGGCATCACTATAAAGAAAGCTAGTGAAGGTAATGGAATTCTAGCTAAACTGTTTAAAATTGTAAAAGATGATTCTGTAAAAGTGCTGCACTGAATATGTTGGCAAATTTGGAAAACTCAGCAGTAGTCACCGAACTGAGAAAGGTCACTTTTCATTGCAGTGCCAAAGAAAGTAAGTGAAAGGGAGGTCGCTCAGTCATGTCCAACTCTTTGCGACCCCATGGACTGTACCCTACCAGGCTCCTCCCTCCATGGAATTCTCCAGGCAAGAGTACTGGAGTGGATTGCCATTTCCTTCTCGATGGGATCTTCCCGACTCAGGGATCGAACCTGGGTCTCCTGCATTCCAGGCAGACGCCTTAATCTCTGAGCCACCAGGGAAGCAAGGCAATGCCAAAGAATGTTCAAACTACTGTACAATTGAGCTTATTTCATATGTTAGCAAAGTAAAGCTCAAAATGCTTCAAGTTAGGTTTCAGCAGTATGTGAAGTTGAGAACTTCCAGATAGATGAATAAGCTGGTTTAAAAAAGGCAGAAACCAGAGGTCAAATTGCCAACATTCATTGGATCAAAACATCTGCTTCATTGACTAGGCTAAAGCCTTTGTGTGGATCACAACAAAATGGAAAATTCTTAAAACGGACGGGATTACCAGACCACCTTACTTGTCTTGTGAGAAACCTGTATGCAAGTCAAGAAGCAACAGTTAGAACTGGACATGAAACAACAGACTGGTTCAAAATTGAGAAAGGAGTACATCAAGGCTGATATTATCACTCTGCTTATCTAACTTATATTCAGTGTATCATGCAAGATGCTGAACTGGATGAATCAGAAACTGGAGTACATCAAGGCTGTATATTGTCACCCTGCTTATTTAACTTCTATGCAGAGTACATCACAAGAAACGCTGGGCTGGAAGAAGCACAAGCTGGAATCGAGATTGCCGGGAGAAATATCAGTAACCTCAGATATGCAGATGACACCACCCTTATGGCAGAAAGTGAAGAGGAACTAAAGAGCCTCTTGATGAAAATGAGAGAGGAGAGTGAAAAAGTTGGCTTAAAGCTCAACATTCAGAAAACGAAGATCATGGCATCCGGTCCCATCACGTCATTGGAAATAGATGGGGAAACAGTGGAAACAGTGTCAGACTTTATTTTGGGGGGCTCCAAAATCACTGCAGATGGTGACTGCAGCCTTGAGATTAAAAGATGCTTACTCCTTGGAAGGAAAGTTATGATCAACCTAGATAGCATATTCAAAAGCAGAGACGTTACTTTGCCAACAAAGGTCCATCTAGTCAAGGCTGTGGTTTTTCCAGTGGTCCTGTATGGATGTGAAAGTTGGACTGTGAAGAAAGCTGAGTGCCAAATAATTGATGCTTTTGAACTGTAGTGTTGGAGAAGACTCTTGAGAATCCCTTGGACTGCAAGGAGATCCAACCAGTCCATTCTAAAGGAGATCAGTCTTGGGTGTTCTTTGCAAGGAATGATGCTAAAGCTGAAACTCCAGTACTTTGGCCACCTCATGTGAAGAGTTGACTCGTTGGAAAAGACTGATGCTGGGAGGGATTGAGGACAGGAGGAGCAGGGGACGACAGAGGATTAGATGGCTAGATGGCATCACCAACTCAATGGACATGAGTTTGAGTGAACTCCGGGAGTTGGTGATGGACAGGGAGGCCTGGCGTGTTGTGATTCATGGGGTCGCAAAAAGTCAGATGCGACTGAGCGACTGAACTGAAGAAGTATCAACAGCCTCAGATATGCAGATGATACCAATCTAATGGCAGAAAGCGAAGAGGAACCAAGAGCCTCTTGATGAAAGAGGAGTTCAAAAGTTGGCTCAAAACTCAGCATTCAGAAAACTAAGATCATGGCACCTGGTCTCATCACTTCGTGGCAATTAGATGGAGGAAAATGTGGAAACAGTGACAGATTTCATTTTCTTGGGACTGTAAAATCACTGTGGATGGTGACTGCAGCCATCAAATTAAAAGATACTTACCCCTTGGAAGAAAAGCTATAACAATCCTAGATAACGTTTTAAGCAGAGACATCACTTGCTGACAAAAGTCCGTATAATCAAAGCTATAGTTTTTCCAGTGTCAGATACAGATATGAGATTTGGACCATAAAGAAGGCTGAGCGCGGAAGAGTTGCTGCTTTCGAATTGTGCTGGAGAAGACTCTTGAGAGTCCTTTAGACAGCATAGAGATCAAAGTAGTCAATCCTACTGGAAATCAGCCCTAAATATTCATTGGAAGGAGTGATGTTGAAACTGAATCTTCAATACTTTGGCCACCTGACGCGAAGAGCCAACTGACTCATTGGAAAAGACGCTGATGCTGGGAAAGATTGAGGGCAGGAGGAGAGGGCAACAGAGAATGAGATGGTTGGAAAGCATCATTGAGTCAGTAGACATGAGTTTGTGCGAACTCTGCGAGATAGTGAAGAACAGGGAAACTTGACGTGCTGTAGTCCATGGGGTTGCAGAGTTGGACATTACTTAGTGACTGAACAACAGCATGGTGCATTTGTCTCCTTTGATTTGGAACATTTCCCCAGCCTTGTGTTATTTTGTTTTTGTTTTTTTGGCTGCTCTGGTCCAAAATCACTGCAGATGGTGATTGCAGCCATAAAATAAAAAGACGCTTACTCCTTGGAAGGAAAGTTATGACCAACCTAGATAGCATATTGAAAAGCAGAGACAGTACTTTGCCAACAAAGGTCTGTCTAGTCAAGACTGTGATTTTTCCAGTAGTCATGTATGGATGTGAGAGTTGGACAGTGAAGAAAGCTGAGCGCCAAAGAATTGATGCTTTTGAACTGTGGTGTTGGAGAAGACTCTTGAGAGTCCCTTGGACTGCAAGGAGATCCAACCAGTCTATCCTAAAAGAGATCAGTCCTGGGTATTCATTGGAAGGAGTGATACTGAGACTGAAACTCCAATACTTTGGCCACCTCATGCGAAGAGTTGACTCATTGGAAAAGACCCCGATGATGGGAAGGATCGGGGGCAGGAGGAGAAGGGGACAACAGAGGATGAGATAGCTGGATGGTATCACCGAGTTGATGGACATGGGTTTCGGTAGACTCCGGGAGTTGGTGATGGACAGGGAGGCCTGGTGTGCTGCTGTCTGTGGAGTCGCAAAGAGTCGAACACGACTGAGCGACTGAACTGAACTGAATGGTTCTTCCTTCAGCCAGATTTTCTAAGACTGCAAAATAATTTCAACCCCAGCACTTTACACAATTACTAGTCAGCACTTGACGTGGATTATACTGTAATCAAGAGCCATTTTCCCTTCTCCCATTCATTCATCTATTATTAGTATAGACTCAGTGATTCCTTTGTATTTTTTTTGTAGCTTAAAAGTATTTTGACATAGAGCTCATTCTTTTGTCCATTAGTTCTATGTTTTTCAAACTTTTTGCCCATAGTCGATGAGGATTGATAAAAATGTTTTTCATTGAGTTAACACATGTATATGCATATGTGACCTTTCACATATGTGTATACATATATCAGCATTTCACAAAATAACTTTACAATGAAGGATGCACACTGTTTTATTTAGTTTTTAAGGTTGGTTATCGTCAGTTAAATTTGTATCTCAGAAGAGTTTTAAAATCACTTACCTGTGCTATATTGCCATGTAGAGGTGACCTTTGATTTCTCCTCTTTTCATTGTTTCTTTCCTTTTTTAAACATTCTAATATGGAACATTACAAACATACAGAAGTAGATAGAGCATTTAATCCATAAAATGTTAGTATGTGTCTCTAAAAGGTAAGGGTTTTAAAAAAATATATCAACATACCAATAATAATTACTTAATATCATGTTTCTAGTTAGTGTTTAAGTGAATGGAAATGGTTATCCTGAATGCTTTACTGGAGTTAGTTTGTTCAAATCAGGATCAAATACAGTTCACACGTTGCATTACAATTTGACCCTTGAACAACATGGGTTTGAACTCTGAGTTCACTTATATGCAGATTACTTTTAATGCATGGACTTCCCAGGAGGCTCATTTGTAAAGACCTGCCAAGCAGGAGACATGGGTTTGATCCTTGGGACCGGAACGTCCTGGAGGAGGAAATGGCAACCTTCTTCAGTATTTGAAATCACATGGACAGAGGAGCCTGGCAGGCTACAATCCATGGGGTCACAAAAGAGTAGAACATGACTGAGTGACTCAGAAATAACAGTTTAGTAATATACAGTTGAAGGTTAGTTGAATCCATGGTGCAGCATCTTGGATATGGAAGGACTGGTGACTAAGTTATATTCGGATTATATTGGTATATTCAACTATGCAGAAAGTCAGTGCTCTAACCCCTGTGTGGTGTCTTGTGTTTTTTTTTTTTTTCAGTCATCACCTCCTTTTGGTTTAAAATGTCTTTGAAAATCATATCGTTTTACAGAAGTACTTTATTCTGTATGATGGTTTTTTCTTCCTCCAGTTTTTTTGAGATATAATGGACATACAGCACTGTACAGTTTTAAGGTGTATAGCATGGTGATTTTTAAAAGATTCTGACATATAATTGGTATACCTTGTGTCTTTTAAAACCTGTAGAGAATTCCTCGGAGAAGGCAATGGCACCCCACTCCAGTACTCTTGCCTGGAATATCCCATGGACGGAGGAGCCTGGTAGGCTGCAGTCCATGGGTCGCTAAGAGTCGGATACGACTGAGCGACTTCACTTTCACTTTCCATTTTCATGCGTTGGAGAAGGAAATGGCAACCCACTCCAGTGTTCTGGCCTGGAGAATCCCAGGGGCAGGGGAGCCTGTTGGGCTGCCGTCTATGAGGTTGCACAGAGTCGGACACGACTGAAGTGACTTAGCAGCAGCAGCAGAGAATTCCTATTTTAAATAGATTCTTGCTGTACATAGACAGTTGTTCACTGAATGAAGTAATGAATGTGTTGTGCTTTTAGGTTCGGCGTTGGGCTATCCTGACTGCAAGAAACTTGGGGAAAGTGGATAGAGATGATTACTATGACTTACAGGAGGTTTTGACTTGCCTTTTTAAAGTTATTGAGTTGGGACTTTTAGAAAACCCAGACATTTATACTTCTTCTGTCCTTGAGAAGGGTAAATTGGTTCTTCTGCCTTCACACATGTATGATACTGCCAACTACAAAAACTATTGGTTAGGTGAGTATTGTTGCTATACAAATAGCAATTAGTATTTTCCAGTAGTGTTTTTTTTTTTTTTAAAGCCTACAATAATCTGGCACTTTTATTTATTTTTTAATTGGCAGATACTTGCTTTATATTGTGTTAGTTTTTGCCAGACATCGACATGCTCCAGTAGTTCTTACAATTATCCAGCAAAAGTCATCTCATTTGGTAACCTGATCAAAACTGCTAAATGAAAGATTTCATAGTTTCCAGTTCTTGTTCTGTCATTAAATTGACCATTACAACATCTCTTTTTAAACACTTTTTATCATAGAAATCATCTGTGTAACAAGTATCTTTTGAAGTATGGCAAGTAGATCTTTAATTTAAGGCATTATTAGATGTAACAAAATATTATCATAGCAGCTGACTTTAACAGAATTTGATCTATTGGAAAAAAGGAGGTTTCATACTTCTTTTCCTATCTGTAAAATATTTCCTGACAGAGATTAACTTTGGTTTTCAACAAATTCTGTATTGAACTTAAAATAGTTCTGTCCTATTCATTGATTCAGAGTCTTGGTCATGTGTATATTTGGCAGTGATTGGTACTTGAAATATGATGATCTTAAAACTTAAGGGATCTTCAATTTTATGAGATTAAATTGTGTGTAGTCATTTGGGAAATTGCTTTTTAACAAAGTTCATAGTATTTTCCCTTTTATTCAGTCTAAAGTTGTGTTCTTAGGAGCAGTTGTATGTGAATGTCTCAGACTTTAGTGTCTGAGGCACTGGATTATGTTTTGCTTCATCTTACTGCCATGTTATTATTCTGCCAACTAAACCAGAGAAGACTTTAGAACAGCGTTAATGTCATCAGTTCATGCAAACTGTATGTGGTCTTCCAGGTATTTGCATGCTGCTCACCATTCTTGAGGAGCAAGCCATGGATTCACTGTTGTTGGGCTCAGATAAACAGAATGATTTTATGCAGTCAATACTTCATACCATGGAGAGGCAATCAAATGGTAATAAACTTTATTTCCTGAATTTTGTGATGGTGGTGCACTTTCAAATTATTAGAGTCACTGTAAGAATTTGGATGTATGATATGGAGGAAAGAATGAACACTTTATGGTTTTTGTCACATTCAGAATGTTAAATTGGAAAGGATCTTCAGAGTTTAACTCAGCACCTTATTTTCATAAGAGACTGAAGCCCAGAGGTGTTAACTTTCTCACGTTGCAATACCCAATTAGTAGTAGAACGAAGAGTAGTCTAGAACCCAAAGGAGGTGAATTTCTAATAATGTGATAGTAAATGTATACAGAAAGATTCTGCTGTCCCACTACTTCACTTTTGCTTGGTTTTTCATTTCACTTCGGTTTTCTGTGGTTACACTGTCCTACACAGTGACTGCCAGCCAAATGTGATTGTTTAAATTTATACTAAGGAAACTTAAAAATTCAGGTTTTCAGTCCCATTAGCTATAACTTCAAGAGCTCAGTGGCCACATGTGCCTGGCTGCTACCATATTAAACTGGGCAGACAGTGAGCCATTTGTATCATCACAGAAAGTTCCCTTGGACAATGCTGCTCAGATAGCCTAATAAATAGGGTCTAAAATTGTATTTGTTAGTAGAGGCCAGCTTGGTTTTATCATGGTTTTATCACGCTTATCAGTGAGAGTCTGTACTAGTGTTTCCAATCTTAACCTTCTTTATGAAGGAATGAATCATCAAAGACCAAGCATGCCAAATTCTGTGAAAATACAATTTTTTACCCACTTTCACTTCTCTTTAGGCAACTTCGGTACAGATACAAATTCTTTTGTGGAGAATTTTAAAAGAAATATGTAACTGTTACTGTTTCTTTGATCACATGTGTTTTCTTGTGAGATTATTTCTGATCAAGGTTATTATTAATTCACTTAGCAGAATTTACTAAGTAATTTATTCTTTCCCACTGCTTTGCATATGCATTTCTGTTCTCTCTGTTAATCCAGCTCCCCTCACATGCTTCAGAATGAGTCACCTCTTCAGGAAACTTTCTGTAATTGTCTTTACCTTACTGATGACTTCGTATTTGAGAGCTTGCTAGACAAAAGATAGCTGCAGTGTAGGATAAAAAAAAGTATATGAGAAGTTCTACACAAATGACTATGATTTTTTTTTTTAAAGTAGAGTCTAAGAGCCTTGAAGGAAATAAAGCAGAAAGTTCTTGGGTTGTCAGAGATTGTATGTGTGAGACCACTTACTCCACAGAGTACTGTGGAAGGTCAAATGACTGGGAGTGTTTGCTGCAGGGGGAGGTATTTGAGCTGAACTGTAAGGAAGGATAGAAACTTTTTTTTTTTGGATTGGTGGTACTAATAGTGAAGCTGTTCTAGTTCTTGGGAAAAGCCAGCGATCCTTTTTTTTTTTTTCTTGCTATAGATGATGTATCTTTATTTTAGTATGGAAAAATAAATCTGAGACGAATAGAGTAAGATCTTACAAGTGCTTGACTGAGAACTTTGAATTTCCTTAGGAAACAGTGAGGAACAGTTTAAGGTCTATGAGTGGGTCAGTGTTTTGCCACTGTGCATAGAGAAGAGGGAAACGACTGGATGCCAGAGGATGGGAGTAGTGGCCATTCCTGCCAGGTGGATGGAAGGAAGTAACAAGGCCACATTGAGACAGGGGTGGATGAAAAGAGTGCATCTCTGCTTGTCCAGTGCCTCAGGGATTCAGTCTCGTACACCAGCCAGATGACACACACAGTTCAGGATTTCTTGTATCATGGACTTTGTTTAGATCTGGAGATACCAGGTTTTTTTTACTTCTCCCTTCCTCACTTCTGCTATTTAGTGAAGGATGAGAATATGAAGGTCTGGAAGAAGCAGAGTAGGAAAGATTCTTAAAGGTGTGGCAAACAGGGTGAGAAAGTTGAGTTTATCTATCTAGACTATCTCAGTTTGTTTCACATGAAAAAATTTCTTAACCAAGGTGTATTGCTTTTAAAAAAATGCAAACACTACTTAAATATTTGCCAGCTTTCTAAGACCTATAGTTGGCAGGGCTTAAATTACTTCCTGCTTTTGCTTTTCAGTTTTGTTGCTACCGAGGTAAAGGGTGATTAATTCTCAATATATTTTACTACTTTTTTCTAATTGTTTTTTAATTTGGCAATTACTCCATTGTGTTTCAGATGATAGTATGGATCCTTTCTGGCCAGCGTTACACTGTTTCATGGTGATTCTGGATCGCCTTGGATCTAAGGTCTGGGGTCAACTTATTGATCCTATTGAAGCATTTCAAACCATTATTAACAACGTGAGCTACAATAGAGAGATCCAGAACATACGGAACAGCTCTATGAGGTTTGTTCAGTTCCTTTGTCATGATTTCAAACAGTCTGCATAAGGAAGTCTATTAATTGACAGGATTTTTTTCTTTTTTTACCCCCCTTTAGTTCAGTAATTTCTATTTATTCTTAATATTTTTAAGGACCAAGTTAGAACCGGAGTCGTATTTGGATGATATGGTGACTTGCAGCCAGATTGTATACAATTATAATCCTGAAAAGACCAAAAAGGTATAAAGTGTTTTCAGAGTTTAGAAGATGCTATATTGCCTTTATATTGTATAGACAGTGCAGTGATCAGTTGCAGTGCTGATTTTATGGGATATAGCTATTCTGAATCAACTGTTGCATAAAATTTTTCTGATTGAACAGTAGTGCCTGGGGAAAAATGGGCACACTTTGAAATTTTTAAGTATGGTTAGGAAGGGTGGAATGTTTATGGCATGGGGGAGATAAATCACGTGACTGGAAATCAGAACCAGCTGATGGAAAGAATTTCAGAGTACACAGAGGTTTTGTAAATTTAACCTTTTCATGAAACTTTAGCCTCAAAATTGAACTGTTTTCAATTTCTTGGGGGTCCATATATGTGCACCAAAACAGGAAAATTGAGCAATATATTTTCTTATTTACAGCTGTGTGTCAGGCAACCATGAATGATGCTTGTTTATCTGAATGTCTGTATCTCTTTCATTTTAGGATTCGGGGTGGAGATCAGCCATTTGCCCCGATTATTGTCCTAACATGTATGAAGAAATGGAAACATTAGCTAACGTGCTCCAGTCAGATATTGGTCAGGACATGCGTGTTCATAACAGCACATTTCTGTGGTTCATCCCTTTCGTGCAATCCCTCATGGACCTGAAGGATCTGGGTGTGGCTTACATAGTGGAGGTTATTCACCATCTGTACTCTGAAGTCAAAGATGTTCTCAACCAGACAGACGCTGTGTGTGACAAAGTCACTGAGTTTTTCCTTCTGATTTTGGTGTCCGTGATTGAACTGCATAGAAATAAAAAATGTCTACATTTGCTGTGGGTTAGTTCCCAGCAGTGGGTGGAGGCTGTGGTGAAGTGTGCCAAGCTACCGACCACAGCGTTTGCACGGAGTTCCGAGAAGTCATCTGGAAACTGTTCCAAAGGCACAGCAATGATATCATCCCTGTCATTGCATTCAATGCCCTCCAACTCTGTGCAGCTGGCTTGTGTGCAGCTGATTAGAAGTCTCCTGAAAGAAGGCTATCAGCTTGGGCAGCAGACTCTCTGTAAACGATTCCGGGATAAACTCAACTTATTCCTGCGAGGGAATTTATCTTTAGGTTGGCAGTTGACTAGTCAGGAAACCCATGAACTACAAACTTGTTTAAAGCAAATTATTAGGAACATAAAATTCAAAGTACCTCAGTGTAGCACTTCTGTGGATCTGAATCCTGCATGTAAGACGCCTCCTGCATCTTTTAAAGAAGAAAGTGAACAAATAGGGAAGAAATCTGAAAAAGATGTGCATTGTCTGGAAAATTCCAGCCCAACATCTTCTAAAGAACCAATGAAAGCTGATGCATATCAAGTGCAAGAGAGTGTTTTGAGCAAAGCAAATAATGCCATAGAAGAGAGTAAAGAGCCATATTATATAAAAGATTTGAAACTAGAAGGTCACCTCTCAGCTGAGTCATGTTTGAAGCTGAGTAGTAAAAACCTTGCCTGTGAAAGAGTTCAAAATCAAGTTAAAATAAGTACAGGGAAATATAACTCTGTAAAAGAGAATTCCTCATGTACCCCACAGAATGGTACTTTAAGAAATGGTTCAGAAAAAGTATTTGACAGAGGAATAATAATATCAAGGCGCTTATTGACTGTTTCTAGCACGGATTCTATGGAAAAAGTGTCTGCCTCCAATGAGGACTTCTCTTTAAAGGGTGATGGTCTTGGCAAAAGCTCAAAAGCAAAATCTAAGACACGTAAAGATGGAGTCTCTGCTAAGTTGTCACATGTAATAAAAAAGCAACGAAGGAGAAGTATCAGTTTAGAGGAAAACCTGACTGTATCTAGCATTGAGAGTTTCTATTCAAAGAAAGATATAGGAGGTCAGAAAGGAGGTGGAAACATATGCAATCCTTCTTTAGTCCCTAATGGTATTCTGGATGATAAAAATGGAGAACAAAAATCTCAAAGCTGTTTATTGCTGAGGAAGAAAGAAGTAAAGAAAGAAAAGTTAGATATTTTCTCTACCCCTGAAAACAGTTGTCAAATACAGGAATGTCATGTTGATACCAAAGATTTGGTCTCACTCACAGAAAGGACCAATACGTTCATGACAAAAGCATCTCCCTTTAAAGAGCCTGTGACTGGACATGAATTGAGAGATAGGAAAATCAGTAGGAGCACTGATCAGTTTTCTTCTAATTTAAGAGAACAGGACCTTAGCAGCAGTCCCCAGTCTGACACCTTAACAGATTCTCAGGTAGATAGAGACCTCCACAAATTATCTTTAATAGCTCAAGCCAGTGTTACTAAGTTCCCATCAGATTCAACTCAAAAAAGTTTATCCCAAATACAAAGAAAAGTAAAAGATGAGAAAAGATGTTTCACAGCAAACCAAAATATCAGGGAAACCTGCCGTGGACAGGTTATTATTATTTCAGATTCCGATGATGAGGAGGAGGGGGAAAGAATCCTGGGTTTGAAGAAACAAACAAAAGAGATCAAAGCATGCATTGAGAAAGAATGTCCAGAGCAACATACTTCAATAGCTAACACAAATGTGGAACAGAAGGTATTAATAAAGGAAGAAAATCCAATGTCCCTTTTGCAGTTTGAGGAATCTGATTCTCAGTTTTTTGAGTTTGAGACTCCGTGTGAAGTGTTTTCAGTTTGGCATGATCAGAAACCAGACGAGAATTCAGCTCAAGAGAATGAGAAAAATCCAGGCTCGACTCATGTGGGTGATACTGCAAATGATTTGGGTTATGAGACAGATTATGTATCTGAAGAGGTCATTAAAAAAGTAGCAGAGAACTTTGAAGAGCGCACAAAACCACGTAGTAGTAGTACTTCTGTTGAGGAATTTTGTGAAATTGAAGTAAAAAAACCCAAGAGAAGACGGTATGAAAAACCTGTAGCTGAAGATCCTCTAAGGCCGCCTTCATCTTCTGTCAAAAATGAGGACCAGTCTGGTATTCCTAACAAGGGAAATCTGAGTAAAAATGATTCTAAAGGTGTAGACCCAAGATCTACAGTTCCCAGTTCAAGTGTTCAGAGAAACGCTGCGGTTTCCCCAAAGAAGTCTCTTCCAAAGCCTCGCACGTATTCCAGACCTGTCAGGAAAGTTCAAGTGGTTAAAGCTTCTAAGAAATCCCATTCAGATACCAAGAAAGGACAGAGTAAAAGTTCCCATTACATAAGCTGTAGAACAACTCCTGCTATTGTGCCGCCAAAGAAATTTCGCCAGTGTCCCGAACCAACTTCAACGGTTGAGAAACTTGGCCTGAAAAAGGCTCCTCGTAGGGCGTTTGAATTGTCCCAGCCATCTTTAGAGTGTCTAGGTCAGCTACGTGACCATGGCAGAACTGTTGGAGTAGTGGATACCCGGAAAAAGACGAAATTAATTTCTCCTCAGACGCTCTCTGTCAGAAATAATAAGAAACTGCTGACGAGTCAAGACCTTCAGTTGCATAGGCAGATGAGATCCAAATCACAGCACAACAGACAAGGACGTTTTGATTGTCGAAGTACAGATAAGACACGAGCAGGGCCACGTGCTGCACAGAGCTCTGCTGTGCCAGAATCAAGTAAGTCGGATTACAGTCATCACGGAGGAGCCGAGGTGACTGCTAACAATAAGGGAAAACAGTCACTAACGTGTCAGTCTTCTGAAACAGAGCCTGTGGAAGCAAACCAGTGTGATCCTGTCGTGGTGAATGGAAGAGTAGCAGCGACTGAAGTCGTCGGTCCTACCTCAGAGGACCTGTTAGGCAGAGGTGACCTAGCAGTTCATCATTTAGAGGTGGCGACTTTGAAAGAGGGAGAGCCTGAGTTCAGCAGTGACATAGAGGAGGAGGATATATTCTTAACACAGCGTGACCCTGAAGACATGGATTTATGTTCACAAATCGAGAGAGAGAATGATAAACTCATTGAAGTCATTCATGGAAAAGATACAGTGCAGGGAGAGGAAGAGTGTGTGAGGCAGCCTCAGTTGGAATCTTTGAGTAGCACAAAATGTAAGTACAAAGATTGTGTTGAAACTCTGAAAAACCCGGGTGAATACTGCTCAAAACACTCAAAGACTAAAGCCACAGATGAAGATGTATTTCGTAAACCTGGCTTGCCTCTGTCTGCATCAAAACGTTCGAGACCCACGACCAAGGTTTTTAGTTCAAGCAGTACTTCACGGATTGCTGGTCTCTCCAAGTCTTTGGAAAGTAGCACATCCCTCCCATCATCTCTGAAAAATAAGTCAACTGGGGCACAGTCTGTTCTGAGAGGACCACAGCCACCCCCTATGGTGTCTCTGAAGCCAGTGGCTGAAGTGAAAGGTCTGTGCAGTGTTTTCCCTGCTCAGACTCCAAATAACTCCAACAGGCAAGTTTTGAGAGTTCCATTTGGGGAAAGCAGATCTTTTTTGATTTCCTCTCCAGTAAACATTCTCACATCGTCACAGTCCATCTCTGATACCTTTGTAAAAGAGGTCTTGAAATGGAGATACGAGATGTTTGTGAACTTTGATCAGTGTGGGCCCCCATCGAGTCTGTGTCAGTCCATCGCAAGACGGGTGCCTATCAGGTTTCAAGACTGTGGAGATTATTTTAATGTGTTTTTCCCTTTGATGGTACTGAATACTTTTGAAACAGTAAGTATGTGTTTTAATCGTATACATCCAGATTTTGAAATTGCCTTTCTTTGCCATGCTAGGAGAAGAGCTAAAATATAACTTGTAAATGTCGTGTTGAACAGACATTGTGCCAGACACTGTTCTCGATGCTGGTCATACAGAGGAAATACCAGTACTTTCCTAATCTCTGCCCTTCTGGAACTTAACAGACACAGTCCATGGGTGGCAAAGGAGGAAATGTTTTTCAGTGCAAAGGAAATGGAAGACTTCTCAGAGAAGATAGTTATGCATTTAATTATGTTAAAAAATTTTTTTAATTGGAGGATAATTTACAATATTGTGTTAGTTTCTGCCACACATCAACATGAATCTGCCATAAGTATACATATGTCCCCTCCCTCTTGAACTGCTCACCCCATCCCACCCCTCTAGGTGTCACAGAGCACTGGGCTGAGCTCCCTGAGTCGCACAGCGAATTCCCCCTGGCTCTCTTACATGTGGCCATGTGTATGCTTCAGTCCCCCCTGGCTCTCTTACATGTGGTCATGTGTATGTTTCAGTCCCCCCTGGCTCTCTTACATGTGGCCATGTGTATGCTTCAGTCCCCCCTGGCTCTCTTACATGTGTGTATGCTTCAGTCCCCCCTGGCTCTCCTACATGTGGCAGTGTGTATGCTTCAGTACCCCCTGGCTCGCTTACATGTGGTCATGTGACTGTGTCCACAACTCTCTTTATGTTTGTGTCTCCATTACTGCCCTGCAGATAGGTTCATCAGTACCATTTTTCTAGATTCCATATGTATGCATTAATAGTCAATCTTTGTTTTTCTGACTTACTTCACTCTATTCCAGGCTCCACATTCATCCACCTGATTAGAACTGAGTCAGATGCATTCCTTTTTATGGCTGAGTAATATTCCATTGTACATGTACCATAACTTCTTTACTCATTCATCTGTCAATGTTCATCTAGGTTGCTTCCATGTCCTGGCTATTGTAAATAGTGCTGCAATGAACCATGGGGTACATGGGTCTTTTTCAATTATGGTTTCCTCAGTGTATATGCCCAGTAGTGGGATTGTTGGGTAATGTGAAAGTTTTATTCCTAGTTCTTTAAGGAATCTCCATACTGTTTTCCATAGCGGCTGTATCAATTTACATTCCCACCCAACAGTGCAAGAGGGTTCCCTTTTCTCCCCACCCTCTCCAGCATTTATTATTTGTAGATTTTTTGATAATGGCCATTCTGACCAGTGTGAGGTTATACCTCATTGTAGTTTTGGTTTGCATTTCTCTAATAACAAGCAATGGTGAGCATATTTTGATGTGTTTATTAGTCACCTGTATGTCTTCTTTGGAGAAATGTCTGTTTAGGTCTTTTCTCCCACTGATAGGGTTGTTTTTGTGCTATTGAGCTGCGTGAACTGCTTGTATATTTTGGAGATTAATCCTTTG
This sequence comes from Oryx dammah, assembly GCF_014754425.2. Lineage (NCBI taxonomy): Eukaryota > Metazoa > Chordata > Mammalia > Artiodactyla > Bovidae > Oryx > Oryx dammah. The sequence goes on along the minus strand of NW_024070209.1, from coordinate 101,162,014 downwards.
TCAGTTGTTTCATTTGCAGTTATTTTCTCCCACTCTGAGGGTTTGCTTCTTCATTTTGTTTATAGTTTCCTTGGCTATGCGAAACTTTTTAAGTTTAACCCAGGTCCCACTCATTTTTGTTTTTATTTTCATTACTCTTGGAGGTGGGTCAAAGAGGATCTTGTTGTGATGTATGTCAAAGAGTGTTTCTCCAAGAGTTTTATAATTTCCTCCAAGAGTTTTATATACATAGGTATACCTGTGGCTGATTCATGTTAATCTTTCCCCCGTCGTCTTAATCTCTTCTGCTTCTGTTAGGTCCTTGCTGTTTCTGTCCTTTACTGGCCCTGTGTTTGCATGAAATGTTCCCTTGGCATCTCCAATTTTCTTGACGAGATCTCTAGCCTTTCCCACTCTGTTGTTTTGTTTTGCATTGTTCATTTAAGAAGGCCTTATCTCTCCTTGTGATTCTCTGGAACTCTGAATTCAGTTGAGTATGTCTTTCCCTTTCTCCCTTGCCTTTTGCTTCTCTTCTTAGCTACTTGTAAAGCGTTCTCAGACAACCGTCTTGCGTTCTTGCATTTCTCTTTCTTTGGATGGTTTTGGTCATTGCCTCCTGTACAGTGTTACGAACCTTTGTCCATAGTTTTTTCAGGCATTCAGTCTACCAGATCTAATTCCTTGAGTCTATTCATTATCACCACTGTGTAATGATAAGGGATTTGATTTAGGTCATACCTAAATGGCCTAGTGGTTTCCTACTTGCTTCAATTTAAGCTTGAATTTTGCAATAAGAAGCTCATGATCTGAGCCACAGTCAGCTCCAGGTCTTGTTTTTACTGACTGTATAGAGCTTCTCCATCTTTGGCTACAAAGAACATAATCAGTCTGATTTCATGTTGACCATCTCGTGAAATGTCTACATCCATGTGTAGAGTTGTCTCTTGTGTTGTTGGAAAAGGGTGTTTGCTGTGACCAGTATGTTCTCTTGACAAAACCGTGTTATCCTTGCCCTGCTTCATTTTGTACTCCAAGGCCAAACTTGCCTGTTATTCTGGGTATCTCTGAACTTCCTGCTTTTGCATTCCAATCCCCTGTAATGAAAAGGACATCTTTCATTCTTGTTATTTCTAGAAGGTGTTCAAGGTCTTCATAGAACTGGTCAGCTTCTTTGACGTCAGTGCTTGGGTCATAGACTTGAATTACTGTGATGTTGAATGGTTTGCCTTGGAGATAAACTGAGATCATTTTGTCATTTTTGAGATTGCACCCAAGTATTGCATTTCAGACTCTCTTGTTGACTGTGAGGGCTATTCCATTTCTTCTTAGGGATTCTTGCCCACAGTAGTAGATAAAATGGTCATCCGAATTAAATTCTCCCATTCATTTTAGTTCACTGATTCCTAAGATATTGATGTTCACTCTTGCCGTCTCATGCTTGACCACGTCCAGTTTACCTTGATTCATGGCCCTAACATTCCAGGTTCCTATGCAGTATTGCTCTTGACAGCATCAGACTTGACTTTCACCACTAGACACATCCACAGCTGAGCATTGCTTCCACTTTGACCTAGCCTCTTCTTTCTGGAGCTATTAGTAATTGCCCTTTGCTCTTCCCCAGTAGCACATTGGACACCTTCCAGCCTGGGGAGCTCATCTTCACTTATCATATTTTTTTGTCTTTTCACATGGAAATCAGTCCTGGGTGTTCATTGGAAGGACTGATGCTGACGCTGAAATTCCAATATTTTGGCCACCTGATGGGAAGAGCTGACTTATTTGAAAAGACCCTGACGTAGGGAAAGATTGAAGGCAGGAGGAGAAGGGGATGGCAGAGGATGAGATGGTTAGATGGCATCACCGACTCAATGGACATGAGTTTGGGTAAATTTCGGGAGTTGGTGATGGACCAGGGAGGCCTGGTGTGCTTTGGTGCATGGGGTCACAAAGAGTCGGACACTACTGAGCTACTGAACTGTCCATGGGGTTCTCCAGGCAAGAATACTGGAGTATGTTGCCATGTCCTTCTCCAGTGGACCATGGTTTGTCAGAACTCTTGACTCAGCTCTGTCTCTCTTGGGTGGCCCTGCACAGCATGTCTAATGGCTTCATTTAGTTACATAAGCTCCTTCACCACGACAAGGCTGTGATCCATGAAGAAGCCAATAATGTTGTCTGCCACAGGTTCACATAAAAAGAGCTGTTAATGTTGATGATGAAAGGATTTGTTGTTCAGTCGCTCAGTCATGCAGTCACGTCCAACTCATTGCAACCCCATAATAGCATGCCAGGCTTCCCTGTCCTTCACTATCTCTCAGAGATTGTTCAGATTCATGTCCATTGAATCAGTGATGCCATCCAACCATCTCATCCTCTTGTCACCCGCTTCTCCTCTTGCCCTCAGTCTTTCCCAGCTTCAGGGTCTTTTCTGGTGAGTCAGCTCTTCACATCAGGTGGCCAGAGTATTGGAGCTTTAGCTTCAGCATGTTGACTGTACATGGCTACTGTTTTCTATTTGTTATTGTCATCCAGCAAGTTTGGCTCTGCTAAAACAGTTTTTGTATAGATCAAAGCCATGTTAAGCGGGTTAGAATGGAGGTGGGAGGGAGGCTGAAGGAGGAGGGGATATATATTTAATAGGTGATTCAGGTGGGCAGAAATCACCACAACATTGTAAAGCAATTATCCTCCAGTGAAAAATATTTTTTAAAAGGTCAGAATACTCTGATGTATTTTAAAATGGTTCTAAAATTCCTAACCCTCAACACTGCTATATCCACTCCCCCTCCCCCACCAAAGGACACAGGGAATTTTCTCCTACATTTACTGTGGGGGCCTATTAGAACTCCTAGATGGGAAGCTCAGTAGAGTGGGATGTCCCTTATGACTGGGTCGCCCTAGGGTTTTTAAGCATTCAGAGTCGTCTATACTGAGCCTCCAGCAGTTTGCCAAATCCAGTTCAGGTTTTCTTCCTGGCATGGAGGTTTCTGCTTAAGGGTTTCTGCTCTGATAAGTCTTGATTGTCTGTATCCACCTTTTTGTCTCTTTATACTTATGAGGATGGACTGGTGATTTTTAAGTTCCATACATGCCAAGCTGGAAACCAGAAGTCCCAAGTTAATTTTTACCTGGGATTTCTAGGTTCTGGATTTTGTTGTTGCTTACTTTGGAAAATTTTTCAGATGTTTTTGCTTTCTTAATTTGCTTTGTTTGCTTTGCTAAGGTAGCACAGGAATGGATCAGCTCTCCAAACAAAGAGAAATTCCATCAGTTGCATTTACGAAAATTTCCTGGTGATTATAAAAAATACTGGGAGTTTGTGGGTAAGTTCTTTTTTAAGTAGCCTGTGCTGTGTCATGTAATAATTGGAGAGATTTCTTTTGAGGGAACAGGATAATTGTTTGTATTTTCTGGGATATAGGTTTCCTAATTTGAATCTTATGTAGAATGTTTAAAGTCTTACTTAATGAGGATAATTAGTAGTGCATATATTACTGCTAGACTTGCTCCTCATCTGTGTGTGAAGTGTGGGGAGGTGGTGAGGGGGTAGGGTTATTTTACCTATTTTGTGGCTTTTTTTATTTACTTACCTCAGCAAATATTTATTGACTGTGTATTGCCTGATAGTGTGTGATTCTAGATGCCAGATATGTAGCTGGGATGAAATAAACATAAAATTATAACATAAAATAATTATAACATAATTTTTATAACATAAAATTCTGCCTTCACGAAGCTTACATTTGACTTATTTTCACTTAATCTGTTGTAAATGTCTTTTCAGTATTGTAATTATTGTTAGCATGTTCCATAGTTCTGTTTAACCAGTTTCTAGTTAGATATGTATATTGTTTATGGTTTTTCACTATTGCACTGAATAAATCCTTTTGCCTGGATCACAGTGTATGCATTTTTAATCGCCAGTCTAGGTTCGATGCAGGATACAGGATGCTTGGGGCTGGTGCACTGGGATGACCCAGAGAGATGGTATGGGGAGGGAGGTGGGAGAGGGGTTCAGGATTGGGAACACTTGTACACCCGTGGCGGATTCATGTTGATGTATGGCAAAGCCAATACAGTATTGTAAAGTAAAATAAAGTAAAATTTAAAAAAAAAAGACTTTTGATTCATATTGCCTCTGTCTACCAAAAAGAATTCCGTTATCACGTCTAACGTAAGAACATAAGAATATATCTCTCCTCATTTGCTAGTTTAAACTTTTCCCCAGTTTTACATGGAACTGTATCTCATTTGAGGTTATATATTTTGTCCCCAAGTCTTTAGTGGTCTTTTACATTCTTGGGGGTAGGAAACGGTCACATAATTGTCTCTGCATACCATTTGTCATTTTTCTGTTAGGAAGTTTGTTTTCTTCTTATTTGTGTGCATTTGCTGTAACTTTTTTTTAGTTTCATTATTTGCATTCAGTTTCACATTTGGTTTTTGAGGCAGTTTTTATCTTCTTACGTTCATAAACTTTACTGTTCAAATTTTGGTTTTAGAAATTAAATAGTTTCATATTTTCTTGTAGTAATTTTATATTTCTTTTTAATATTTAGGTAACTGATTTATCTGCCATTTATCTTGATTATATGATAAAATCACAGTCTTTTCTCTTGTTTCTGACTTCTTTCATTTAACATGTGTAACTCATCGATTTTGTATGTATCTTCAGTATTTGTTTTCATTCCTGTGGTGGTATTTCAGTGTGTAACTACATCACAGTTTTATCATTGATGGAGATTGTTATTTTATTTTTTGGTCAAGCCATGTGGCTTGTCCTAACCACTGGACCACCAGGGAATTTCCATTAATGGGCATTTTTTTTCCATCAGTTTTGGTCTGTGTATCAGGAGTTCACAAGCCCAACCCCAGGTTCAGAGATTGACTAGGACAACTCACAGGAATTATATTCACAGCATGGCTGTGACTTCTTATTGTGAAAGGATACAAAACAAAATTAGCAAAGGGGACTAAGCACATGGGTGAAGTCTAAAGCAGACCAGGAGCAACCTTCAAGAGTCCTTGCCCAGTGGAGTCACACAACAGGCACTTAATTGTCCCGCCAGTGAGGTGTGACAGTACATGTGACGTGTTACCTACCAGGGAAGCTGAGGGACTCAGTGCCTGCAGCACCCTCTGCCCCTTCCAGATTCATCACTTTCCCGAAGCAAAGTGGGTGTTTGACATACACCACAGAGAAAGAATTTGGCCAACAGGTTAGATGCAGTGCACCATTGTCATCAGTGAATGAGAACTGTCTGGAAATGCAAGTTCTCAGATGCCAATGGGGGGGCAACGTGTAGGCTTCCTAAGGACAGAAGCCTCAGGCCTGCTATGTTAGTAACTCTTCACGCACAGCATGTTATGGATACTGCTGCTGTGGTCAGGCATGTGTGTCTAGTGTCATGTGAAGGCATTTTTGTATTCTTGTCTCCTGAGATGAGTTGTATGAGTTCAACTGAAGTAGATAATGCCAAGCCAGTTTATACAGAAATTATGCACCCCCACCAGTGTATGGAAGTCACCTTGTTCCATGTTTATAGCGACACATTTGTATCAATTGTGCTATTAATTTAACCTGTTACAGTGTGCATACTGATGGCCATATGTGGTTTTATTTTGCCATAATGAACTTGAGCCCCTTTTCATATATTTGGTAGATGCTTAAGTAACCTCTTTGGGGAAGCCAAAAGACTTGTTCATTTTCTGTTGTCTTTTTCTTACTGATTTGTAGCAAGTCCTTTAAATTTGGATATAAACCATTCTCCCACATTGGCTTGCATTATGACTCGCGTAGAGATGTCTTTAAAATTCTTGTTTAGAATTTATTTTTAACATAAATACATTTGTGTATTTTTTTATGGAATGCTCTATGACTCATTGAAGAAACCTTTCCCTGCTGCAGGTCATAAATATATTATCTTAACATCTAGAACTGGTGCCAGCAAACAACAGCTTGCACATCTACCCTATATCCTGTTTTTATATTGCCCTAGAGTAAGGTTTTTATATATTTTTTAAAGGTTTTGAAAAAAAGATGGTGATAATGAATATGCAGCAGATTCCATATGTGGCCTGCAAAGAAAAATCTGGCTCTTTACAGAAAGTTTACCAATCCCTTTTCTAGAGGCTTCACTGTTTTGTCAACCTGGAATTGATTTTGTGCATGAGTAAGATGTAGGGGCCATGTTTCATTGTTTTTCCCTAATGGAGATGTAATTATCCCACTACTGTTACTTGAGAAGACTGGCCTTTCTTCATGGTCTGTAGTGCCATGTTTGCCATAAATCTCGTGGCTGTTTAACGCACTGATATTTTCTGGATGTCTTTCTCTGTTGGATCATTTGCCTACCTTAGTGCCCATGTCACGTTGGTTGATGAGTTAAGCTTTAGAAAAAGTTTTAGTAAACAAGTACTCTTAGCTTGTTTTGCCTTATGAGTACATTGGCTATTCTTGTCCTTTTGCATTCCTGTGTAAGTTTTAGAGGAAAAAAAATGTTGAAGTTTGTTGAGAATTGGCAAAGTTGGGACTAAACTTTTTTTTTTTTTTGGGGGGGACTAAACTTTTTAATTAGAGCTTGCTGTTTTCCCAGCCCCATTTATTTTACTGCTGTCCTTTCCCCTTGTTTGAAATGCCACCAGTAGGCTCAAAATGCTTCTATGCACTTGGATTTGTTTCCAGGTTTTCTCTGGGGATTTTGAAAGTAGAGCACAAAAGTGAGAATTTTTTGATTAAAAACTAAGGTAAGTTTCAAGGAAAGGAAATTTATTAACTCCTTTTGAATGTTATGACTTCATCTATTTTGGTGTTGTAGCAGTAAATTTTTAAGAAAAACTTTATAATACTCTGTGATCAATATTTGAAAATGCCCACTGGCTTTCATAATATCCCTTTAGTTAATCTTACATAAATTTATTCTGTTAGAATAAATGCTGACTTCTTACTGTTTTACAGTTTATCTTGAGGAAAGTGAACTAGCTAAACAGCTTCATCCAAGGGAAAATGATGTGGTGTTTTTGGTTCCTGAAAGACTCAATGAGGAGAAGAAAGATTTAGAGTGGAGTCACCTGGAGGATGCCTGTGAATATTACTGTGGCTATGTTCATAAATTCCGCCGTACTTCAGTCAGTGAGTACCTCGTGAGACTGTGTAGAGACGTCTGTCAGAAACTTGTCTTCTCATTTCTTTAGGCTTTACCAGCCATGTATTTGCCCTACATTTAGCTGGTGTACATTTATCAGACTTGTGTTTGTGAGGTTGATGATTTACCTTTCCGAGACCTCTGTTAGATTTTCTAGACTCTGCTGGAAAAGGCCCAGTATTTCTTGCCTTAGACTTCAGATTTAAAAGCTTTCTTTTGTAATGTCTTCTCCTTCTAGTAAATTCCTTCCTCTATCAGTGTTTGTTATAAAACAGATAATTTGCAAGCCATCTGTTTGTTTAATCACATTCCAGCTTTGGTTTTCTGGCTAATGATTAATGAGCAGACCAAAGATGTAACTAACTGTAAGGCACCTTTGAGGGTTTTACTGTTTCTGTCACTCTCCTCCATTGTGTTGTGGGGGCTTCTCTCCCTAAGGGAGCATAACAGAAATAATGTTAGCTTGAATTTAAAGAGTACCAACTGTGTGCCACACAGTGTGCCCTGTCCTTCCTGTGCACGTTGACTGTCTTTTCCCAGAGCCCTGCAAAGCAGAATTAGCTATTCCCTGCTTATTGGGATATCAGAGGTCGGGATGTGGAATAACTTATCCAAGGTCACCCTTAATATTAAATGGTAGGTTCAGAATTAAAATCTAATTTTATTTGACTGCGAAGTCCGCATTCTTTATATATGCCAAGCTGCCCTTTTGACATTGCTGCTTTTTTTAGTCTCTTATGTGAAGAGAATATGATTTCATTATTCCTTCACCTTTTTGCGTTATATCTTATAAACAGCAGCAAAGCTGTTGGAGTTCAGCAGTGTGCCGCGTTGTAACTGGTGTCCTGTGTTTACTCTCCTGTGAGCACAGCTCAGCTTTTCATGTAGGATGCTTGTAGAAGAGGAGCTGTGGGGATATGTGCTTTTGACTCTGACAGGTGGCTACATTTCCAGAGTTCTGTTTCAAAGGTGGCGGCCTTCCCTGAGCTCTTCATGTATCTGATACTCTGCTGTCTCCATTTGGAGATTATTAGACATTTAAAATCTACTCTAAAAAGAAAGACTTGAACTACTGCCTGATGTGCTTTGCTTCAGCTTTTCCCATCATAGCATGCAGTACATCCATTCTCCCAGTTACTCAGCCCCAAACCGCAGTCATGCTTGAGGCTTTCTCTCCCTCACAGGCTCCAACCAATTCATCAGGAAGTCCTGTTACTGGCCCATCCTTTGCAGTGTATCCTCCATCCTGGCCCCACCTCTCCCACTCCATTCTGGCCCACAGGACCATTCACTTTCACCTGGATTCACCTGGATTAAGTGGTCTTTTTGCTTTTCCCATTGTAGTGCATTCTTCATTCGCCATAAGTGATTCTTTTAATGTGGGCATTAGGGCAGTTCCCTTCTCTACACAGAGCTGTCCTGTAGCCCTTGACCTGACTCAGAGTCATTACTGCAGAGCCCTGTGAAGAGTAGCCACCAGTGCGCTCTCAGGCTTTAAGCTCGCTTCCTCCCGGCACACCAGCCTTTTCTCTGTTCCTCAGTAATCCAGGCACCCTGCTGCCTTTGTGGTTGCTGATTCTCTGCCTGTAACATAGTTTTTCAGTTATCAGCATGGCTTCATTGTATTAAGACCATGCCCAAATGTCATCTTACCAGGAAGGTCTTCCCTGACTCTCTTGTCTGCATAACACCCCCTTACATCCCTCTTCACTTCCCTCATCCCCCTCCTCTGCATTCTTCATACTACTTACCATCACCTGGCATGTTTATTTGATTACCTGCCTCCTCCTCCTAAAAAATAAGCCTCCCGAGGATAGGAATGTTGCCTGGTTTGTAGGAGCCATTCAGTAGATAAATAGTAATTTACCTTCACTGAGTAAATTATTTGAATGATGTGCAGAAAACATGTTATAAAACACTTTGTTCTGAATAACCTTTTTAACTGGACACCTTGCATTCACTGGTAACCGAGATTGCTTTTTCTCTGTCTTGGTAACAGTGCATAATGGGAAATCTGAGTGTTCGGTTTCCATCCAGACTCAAGATAATTTACCAGTCAATTTAAATGAACTCGTGAAATGCTTTGTAATCAGCTCTCTGGTGACTACACAAAGGAAGTTGAAAGCCATGTCTTTGCTGAGTGGTCGGAACCAACTGGCCAGAGCCATTCTGAATCCAAACCCCATGGACTTCTGTACAAAAGATTTACTAACTACAACATCTGAGAGAATTGTGAGTGATGACCATTTGATACAGGGAAAGTCAGAACATTTCACGTCATGACGTTAAAGCATCATGTTCCTTTTGTCCACAGCAAAGACTTACTAGTCACAGTGTATGCCCAGTGACATGTTTAGTGCCTAGTCGTCTTTAATGCTGTAAAGTATGTCTTTGTGTTAGTCAGCTTACCTCAGGAAGAAGGTAGAGTGCAATAAGGAACTGAAAACACACTTGAAGAACAACATTAAAATGTTAGGTGACCATCCTACTTAACTTTTTAGGTGGTTAAAATGCAGAAGTAAGTAGGAATAGGTTTAATGGAAAGAATTTTGTATTTGAATGACCAGTGGAGCTTTTGGTACTGTTGCCAGTTTGAAGACTAAGTTATTGTATTGTGTGAACGGATATGTCTCATTATAAAATTGTGTATAAGTTCCAGGAAGTTAACACAGAGACAGGTGAAGGGAAAGAAATGTTATTTGAATCCCTTCCTTGTGTTCGGGCTTCCATGTGTGTTTTCTCAGTCAATTCTCACCTTCTAAGGGATCCTGTAAAGGGATTTATATAAAAATTGGTGCAGGCTGAAGTCCAGAGAGGTAAGTTTGGAGACACAGCTTGAGAGTGAAACTGAGGTGTAGACGCAGAGCTGAGCCAAGATCCGTGCTCTTCCCACTCTCGTCACTTGTGTTAGGAAAGAAAGTCTTGGAATGGTTTTACTGTCAAGGGAGAGAATCGACTAAAATGGGAAGAAAGCGAAAGTGAAGTTGCTCAGTCATGCCCAACTCTTTGCGACCCCATGGACTATAGCCTATCAGGCTCCTCTGTCCATGGGATTTTCCAGGCAAGAGTGCTGGAGTGGATTATCATTTCCTTCTCCAGGGGATCTTCCTGACTCAGGAATGGAACCTGGGTCTCCCACATTGCAGGCAAACACTTTACCGTCTGAGCCACCAGGAAGATCAGAAAATGGGAAGAATCAGAGAATAAATAAAAAGAGTACAAAACAGTTTGTGATCTTCATAAGAATCACAAAAATATTGTTTTATTTATAGATGGACTGAAGCCTGTAGACACTGATAAGTGACTCTTTACAGTAGTGAATGTGCTTCTTAGATTAAAGGTCATTTTGGAGTCTTGCCTGATCCTAAAGCTTCTGTCTGATGAAGGACAGGAGCAGTTCACACAAATTTTTCCACTGTCTTGCTTTCCTGGGCCACCACAGGAAGAAAAAGTCATTCTCACTAATGTCTTTCATATAGGTTGCCTACTTAAAAGATTTCAATGAAGACCAGAAGAAAGCAATAGAAACTGCATATGCCATGGTAAAACACTCCCCATCAGTTGCCAAGATCTGTCTGATTCATGGACCACCTGGAACAGGAAAATCAAAAACCATTGTTGGCATCCTGTACCGCCTGCTGACTGAGGTAAAGTGTGTGTGAGGGCAGCAGCATTCTTAATTGAATATATCATTTCATGTCACTAGAGTTAACTAATGTGTGAATAAGTGCTAAAGTGCCTTTTCCCCCTTCACTTTTGTGTATCTTTTGATACTGTGTGGAACTGTACCAGATAAAGGGGTAGCAGAGATGGAGAAGGCTATAAGAAATAAAAAGGCAGAAAATATTATCTTGTGTGCAATCACTCCTGAGGGCTAGAGTGGTGGTCTTCTGGCTTTGTTAGTGGTCATAGCTGATACCAGGAGACCATCCTGGATGTATCTATCCCTGGGCTGCATTTTGGTTGGATTGGGTATTGAATAAAATCAGTGGATAATAAGGTAAGGCTCAGAAAAGTTAACGATAAAATTTTATGCCAGAGTAATTTTTTTTTAAACTTTTTATTTTGTATTGGAGTGGAGCTGTTCACAGTAATTTTAGTATCAGTGTAAGATGCAAGAGTGAACGTTGACATTCTAGGAATCAGCAAACTAAACTGGATTGGAATGGGTGAATTTAACTCAGGTCACCATTATATCTACTACTGTGGGCAGGAATCCCTTAGAAGAAATGGAGTAGCCATCATGGTCAACAAGAGTCTGAAATGTAGTGCTTGGGTGTAGTCTCAAAAATGACAGCATGATCTCTGTTCGTTTCCAAGGCAAACCATTGAATATCACAGTAATCCAAGTCTGTGCCCCAACCAGTAATGCTGAAGAAGCTAAAGTTGAATGGTTCTATGAAGACCTACAAGACCTTTTAGAACTAACACCCCCAAAAAGATGTCCTTTTCATTATAGGGGACTGGAATGCAAAAGTAAAGAAACACCTAGGGTAACAGGCAAATTTGGCTTTGGAATATGGAATGAAGCAGGGCAAAGGCTAATAGAGTTTTGCCAAGAGAACGCACTGGTCATAGCAAACACCCTCTTCCAACAACACAAGAGAAAACTCTACACATGGACATCACCAGATGGTCAACACCAAAATCAGATTGCTTATATTCTTTGCAGCAAAAGATGGAGAAGCTCTATAATAGAGTCAGCAGAAACAAGACCGGGAGCTGACTGTGGCTCAGATCATGAACTCCTTATTGCCAAATTCAGACTTAAATTGAAGAAAGTAGGGAAAATCACTAGACCATTCAGGTATGACCTAAATCAAATCCCTTATGATTATACCAGAGAAGGCAATGGCACCCCACTCCAGTACTCTTGCTTGGAGAATCCCAGGGACGGGGGAGCCTGGTAGGCTGCGGTCCATGGGGTCACACAGAGTCGGACACAACTGAAGTGACTTAGCAGCAGCAGTAGTATGATTATACAGTGGAAGTGAGAAACAGATCTAAGGGACTAGAACTGATAGAGTGCCTGATGAACTATGGACAGAGGTACAGGAGACAGGGTTCGAGACCATCCCAATTGAAAAGAAATGCAAAAAAGCAAAATGGCTGTCTGGGGAGGCCTTACAAATAGCTGTGAAAAGAAGAGAAGTGAAAAGCAAAGGCGAAAAGGAAAGGTAAGCATCTGAATGCAGAGTTCCAAAGAATAGCAAGGAGAGATATGAAAGCCTTCCTCAGTGATCAATGCAAAGAAATAAAAGAACAGAATGGGAAAGACTAGAGATCTCTTCAAGAAAATTCAAGAGATACCAAGGGAACATTTCATGCAAAGATGGGCTTGATAAAGGACAGAAATGGTATGGACCTAACAGAAGCAGAAGATATTAAGAAGAGGTAGCAAGAATACACAGAAGAACTGTACAAAAAAGATCTTCACAACCCAGATAATCATGGTATGATCACTCACCTAGAGCCAGACATCCTGGAATGTGAAGTCCAAGTGGGCCTTAGGAAGCATCTCTATGAACAAAGCTAGTGGAGGTGACGGAATTCCAGTTGAGCTATTTCAAATCCTGAAAGATGATGCTATGAAAGTGCTGCACTC
>NW_024070209.1:101073512-101139285 GCF_014754425.2 Oryx dammah | reverse complement strand
AGCATCATCTTTCAGGATTTGAAATAGCTCCACTGGAATTCCATCACCTCCATTAGCTTTGTTTGTAGTGATGCTTCCTAAGGCCCACTTGACTTCACATTCCAGGATGTCTGGGTAATTAACACCAACTAAATGGAAGGTGGAGTGCTGGTTGTTGGGTTGCTGGATAATGAGCTGAGGTTTAAAAACAGACTATGGGAAAAGTTGAAATAGATGTATTACTCACAGGTCCTGGAGGAGGTACATAGCAGAATGCAGATAGGCAGGTCCTGGGCCACATATCTTTATCAGCGTCCATGGTTGGAGTGTTTTGACATATCCAGACTAGGGCTGAATCAGGCAGTTTGAATGGAAAGAGCAGGGTTTTGGTAAGTTTCTTGGAGGGTCTTATCTCAGGATCACATGTAAGGCATACAGGTGTTGGAAGGCAACGGAAACCATTGATCACAAGAGCGAACATTTGCTGGTGACTCTGCGTGCTATATAAGACATTTGCAAGAGTGAGGGGCTAGTGTCAGTTTGAAGTCACGGCAGACACCTGGCCAAACACAATGGATGTCAGGGCAGCAGTGCCCTGGAGTAGCTTAGCTGAAGTCGTATAACACAGTAGTATAGAGAGACTGGTAGAGGAAACACACTGGGTGAATCAGCTTTTCATTGGTAAAGTACTGGCTCTCCTTTTTCAAGTGTGAGGCAGTTCATTGGAAAGCATTTTAAAATGCTTAGTTTAATGATAGCAGTCTAATTTTTTCCAGAGGCAAGAATTAGATGGAAAAATTGCCAGAGTTTCAAAAGAAAGGCAGGAACTTGCTTCTAAAATTAAAGAGGTAAGTAGTTCATCCATAGCATTTTCCTGGCATTTTTTTTTTAAATTATGAAGTAGTTCAGACAGCCTATGCTCTTTTCCCAGTTAACATTTAAAGTTTGAGAATTCCTGGCATTCCAGTGGTTAGGACTCTGCATGTCCATTGCAGAAGATATGAGTTCAATCCCTTTTTCAGGGAACTCAGATCCCTCAAGCTGCATGTGTGGTCAAAAATGTATATAAATCAATAAAATGTTTTTATAATGAAAGACTTGAAGCATTTACAAAACTAGAGAAAGTGGTGTCACTGCATGCACATCTATAGCTTTCTCTGAAACTCTGTGTTCTGCTCTCCCACCCAGAAATTTATGGTAATTGTCATATGAATAATTAAATTTGTAGGGTTTTCCTTTATTAAAAATAAAGAAGAAAGAAAATTACATGTCTGAATTCAGGTAGACCAACAGTGGCTGGGATGTGGCACATGAAAAGTGCCTTTTTCCCCTCAATTTTTAGCTGAAAGCATAAGCTCTTTTTACTTGTTTTTGATCACAAAAATCCTTTTATAGCATGTGTAACTTTTCCCCCAGTATTCTTTGGATATAAAAATACCAACTCATATTTAGATGAGTCGAAGCTAGAATGAGCCAGCATAGAGCCCTAATGAAATGAACTGGGGGTAAGGGAGAAGAGGGTACTACAAACCGGTAATGGCGTTTGTATTTTTGAGCTGAGATTTTTCTCTTGAACATACTATTGACTTCTGTGTGGCTAAATGAATATAGTTGAATTTAATGCATATTTCCACTAGCAGTTTATTTCAATTAAAAATTATGTGGAAAGCTATTAAAGTTTAAACTCAGCCCAAAATTAATCTTCTCATATGTCAAGAGGAAGTCTTTGTTTACCGGTGTTAACGGTTTTTGCCACCCATCAGATTGTTCTGTGGGTTATTAAATTAATTGCACTTGCGGTTTTACCATGATGCTGGCTATAAGGAGAGGGATGTGGCAGTTGCCATGTGAGCACTGGATGGAAGGCCACAAGTGCCGCCACCTTCTCACAGACCTGCCTCAGAGTCCAGGCTTGAGTCTGGCATATGCTCAGCTCCAGCTCTTAGGAGCAGCAGTAGGCTAATGAATCTCTGATGAGACTCAGTCTCCATCTCCATTTATTCCCTTAGATAGACCTGGACCACGGTGGCCGTTACTGCTGTGGAAGTAGAATGCTCATCAGTTTCACAGGTGTTTTTGTTGGTGCTGGCTCTTAGAAAAGAAAGAACAAGCTTACATGCTTAAAACTAACAGAAAAGGGTTTGTTCAGGCTTAGTTTTCTTCCTGGTTTTACTGAGATAATTGCTTCACAGTTCAGTAGAATTATTTAGTCTTTGCGTATTCTCATACCTTCCCACATACATCAGGCTGTAATAATTGTAAGTCTACTTTGACCAAATTAAACCCTAAATAAATTTTTCTTAATGTGCTGAAATCATGTTCCAAAGTTTGACTCACCTGCAGCGTGTTGTCTCTGATAGCTTCTGAGTACCTTGAGTGCTGCTGGTTTCTAGATTGCAGGTTCCCACCTGACATTTACTGAGCATTATTCTGCTGCATAATTGGCAGGTGTGTTACAGTACACAGAGGCCTATAGGCAAGAAGTTTCAGATACCAGTGAACACTGATGAGGTTTTCTTCTCTTAGGTTCAAGGGCGCCCACAGAAGACACAGAGCATCATCATCTTAGAGTCGCACATCATTTGCTGCACGCTGAGCACGAGCGGTGGCTTGCTGCTCGAGGCTGCTTTCCGTGGGCAAGGAGGCGTCCCCTTCAGCTGTGTCATCGTTGATGAGGTCAGTGAGCAGTTGGCCATACAGCTCTTGCCTGGTACCTTGAGGAGGAAGTCCTAGGTGAAGAGTGGCTGCCAAGATGTGGACGTAGTGATCTTTTTGCATCTGATTTTGACCTGCTCTTAAACATGTGTATTCCTGTATGTTGAAATACGCTGCTAATAACCTACCATGATGAAAACTGCTTTTCTAGTACTGGAATTATAGTCTTAGGGATTCCTGATCTTAACAAAGTCCATCCCAAGGATTGTCTAGCTCCTGCTTAGAATATCTCTGGTTACCTTTTGAAGCATTTTTAATATAATTGGAAAGCTCTGAGCGCCATATTTTCAGCTTATCATCCTAATTCCTAGTTCATTCATTGAGCAAGTATTTATTGGTTACTTACCATTTGCTAGAATCTAGAGCCAGAAGACAAAAAGAGATGGAGACGGAAGGATAGAGGATCCATTCAGGAGATCCGATATCCAGTGTTCCCCAGAATGAAGGAATAGAGAAGGAAATGCTGCCAAACTGAAGTGAAGCTTGAGGGTTGCAAATGTGAAGCGGCCTCCTGAGGAGGAGAGCAGGTGGGCGGGTGGGAGTGGGGCACACAGAAATACAACCCTGTTGGGCGCATGTCCAGCGGGAACAGACACACTGACCTGGGACGGGGCTTGGCCCTTGTAGTGTATGGCTGTTTCCTAAGTGGTAGTGGCACCTGAACGATGGCTGACTTCCAGAATGTGTGTGTGTTGGGGCAGGGGGGTGGTTTCCGGTTTTTTTTTCCCCTCCAAGTGTTTAGAATGTTTTTATTGTTTTCAAACCAAAGAAAATCTTTATTTTTGATATTTGATGTAGAAGGAGAAGGTGTACGTTTCTTAATGGGTTAGACTTTCATTATGAATTAGACTGTATATGGATAAAAAATAACAGAGGAAACTATGACTGTACCTCCATTTTATACTTTCTCACCAAGGCTGGACAGTCCTGTGAAGTTGAAACTCTTACTCCGCTCATCCATCGTTGCAACAAGCTTGTCCTCGTAGGAGACCCTAAGCAGCTCCCTCCCACAGTCATTTCCGTGGTATGTCTTTTCACATTCGTGTTGCTCTAAAGTGGAAGGGGTCTTTTGGTTTTTTGTTTTGGGGGTTGGGCATCCTCCTTGGATCAACATCTCTTACTTGCAGGGAGAAATAGGGAATGGCTGAGGAAAGACAACAGCCACTGTTTAGAGCCTTCATGGTAAAGTCTCCAAAAATAGTCTTTGTTCATAATGAGCTTGTGTGTGTGTGACAGGAGCATGTGGGTATCAGAAGACCAGAAGCTGAGGAACAGGATGTCCTGTGCTCAATGTGCTGTCCCTCTGAGAAAGGCAGTGTGCAGCTTTTCTAAGGGCTGATTTGGTTCCATAACATAGCCACCAAACCCATGATAAAAGAAAAACTCTAAAAAAACAAGGGAGAGAATCCCAACCTCCTAATTTATATTTATGTATATGCAAATTTTGAGGAAAACAGTAAGAAGATAAGTTATTCTTACAGTAAGGTGTACAGTATTAGGATTCTGTATCCTATAATGTTCCTCACATGCTCTGAAAGGGAAGGTGGAAGGAAAAAGACTGGGCTCCGCTTGTGGGAAGATGAGCAGCACGGTTGTGTCCCCTTCCCTGTTGTGTGAACACTCACTAGAACTGCTCCTGGAAGTGCACAGCACAGTCAGGATCCGGATGTTTTGGGTAATCTTGCACAGGTCTCCACCTAGGTTTTGAAACTGAATAACATTTGAGCATTTTACTGATACAGAGAGTATGTGTGCAGAGTAGTGGCTGCATGAACAGTCCCAGAGAACAGACCATTTTCACAGCATTTCTGTTCAGTTATGTTCTGTTTGGTTGTGGAATGAAAGCGTGTTGCTGTTTTTTGTTGTTACTGTTTTTTGACTTTGGAATCATCAGCATGACTGTGCAGTTCTTTGACGTCTGAGCACTTGTGTGCGACCATGTGAGGGATGGGCTAGGAGCGCCCTGACCTGGAGTGAGGACCTTGTCCGTGGGGAAGAGCTGCTGCACCGGGGTTCGTGGGGAGTTAGGAGGAGCCAGCTCTGCACTGCATTATGTGAATAATACAGCATTTCAGAGATTGACTGATGACTCCTCGAAGGGCCTTAGCATGTAGTTAGTGAAAGAGGGTTGTTGATAGTCCTCAGCTTTACTGCCTTCTTTGGTAATTGATTAAGAACAGCAGAAATGAGAAGAATCTATTTGGGCTTTTCTTAGTGTTGTAAAAATAATAACAGGCTTATTGAGAAATTTTCAGAAAGTGATTATAAAGTTTTTCTCAAAATGCCTTTCTGACCATCTATTTCGAGGAATAATTACTATGAATAATGTAGTGGATAATTTGAACAGTTTGTGGTCATGGGTGTGCAGAGTTGCCTTTTTTCCAGTCTTTGTTTATTGAGTGTTAGCCTAATTCAGGCACCATTTTAAGTTCTAGGATTATGACAGTGTTGAAAACTGACAAAAATCTCTGCCCTTACAAAGCTGACATTCTGGTGGGTAACAGACAATAAGTTACTAAGTTCAGAAGGTTGGGTAGTTACAGGGAATGTATGCATTTGTGTGTGCTGACTTTGACCTTGTAAAGGTGGCAGAATTAGTCTGTGTCACACTGCCTTTTTTCCAGTCAGTAAATAGAGTAAGAATGTACATTCATGTCAAAACATGAAAATCTCTGTCATATTGTAGGATGGACTCAGGTTTTTTTTTTCCCTGTAAGTAAATGTGTTACCTGCTATAAATCCATTTTCTTTTTTTTGCTAGAGTGAAGTAAATGAGTTTTTTTCCTAACTTGAATAGATAAACTTCTGAGGTATAGATGATAATGCCAAATGTCCACTAAGAATATTTATTCTATTTAATTACACAAACCTATTTAAAATTGCACATGTATATAATCACTTGCATAAATAATACAAATAGGAAATAATGTCTTCTTTCTCCACTCTGATAGTTTGTAAAACAGGTTTATTAAAACTTTGCATATACATCTTCAGTGCTCATATCTGCAACACACTCAAAGATTCCACTATTCTTTCTCAATTTTGACATGGTGCTAAGATTGAAACGTATATCCCAAGTATATCCCAACTGTGATTACATGAAGACACTTTTCTTCATTTGTCAATTAACTCCGTTTCAGGTTGCAGGTTTGTTGTAACCCTTTATTGGATTTATGAAATCAACTTAGTTGTCTGTCTCCTCCATTAGAATGTTAAGTTCTGTGACACTTGATCTTATTCACCTTAGACCCTCAGCACCCGAAGCTTTAGACGCTTAGTGCATATTGCCTGAATGGATGGATGAAGAAATTGGTCTTTTAAGAGGCTGGTTTACAATGACATTCATTTTTTCAAGCTGTGGGAGCGCAGCCCAGAAGTGATGGTTAAAATCTGTGTTAAAATTCTTTGCTGCTTTTCTCATCAGTTCTTTCAGGTGACCTCTGTTAGCACCAGAATAGTGATGGTTGTGATCATTCACAAGATCACATCATTCATCAACAGTATGTGGGATTTCTAAATAAGGAGAATATGCCTCAGCTTTTGTTGTCACGCTCCGTGGCTTTTCAAAGGTGGAAGTCAGAAACATCTTCTTTGTCTGAATGTTTGGTTGTTGGTAATGCCGTGTGCATTTTAGATGTACGTTTGCTGTGTACATTGTAGAGCTCCATAATTGTTTTTATAATAGTGGGACAGGTACAAATTATTGCTTTGTCTTCCCCCTTTCAGAAGGCACAGGACTATGGCTATGACCAGTCAATGATGGCCCGCTTCCACAAGCTCCTGGAGGAGAGTGTGGAGCACAACACGATTGGCAGGCTGCCCGTCCTACAGCTCACCATCCAGTACAGGATGCACCCGGACATATGCCTCTTTCCTTCTAGTTACATTTATGACGGAGCCTTGAAAACAAATAGGTGGGTTCTTTTCATTGCATGTTAGCTTGTTGTATTTGTAGGTTTGGCTGCTTAGGAAGAATAGCTCTTTCACAGTGCTCTTAAGTCTTGTTATTAAAAACATAAAGGTTTAATAATTTAAATTATAAAAGACATGTTGATTGTAGCAAATGCAGATAAATGAAAAGGGGGATAAAACCAACCCCCCTATTTATACTACCCAGAAATAATTACTAGTACCATTTTAGTATATCTACTTCCAGTCCTTGTACTATGCCCATCTTTTGTTTGTTTGTTTCCTTTTTCTCTTTTTGGGAAAAAAGAATCATACCATGCTTTACCTAGTATTTTATACCTTGCTTTTTTCATGTACTGTATTATGAGTAATTTTCCAATCATAATTGTTATATCTTAAATACATAGATTATTCTCCCTAGCACTAGAATAGAAATAAAATTCACTTTCTTTTAGTGTATTGAAATTTTATTTTTTTAAAGAAGAGTCCTTCTTGTCCCCTTACTTTCCCTAGCTCTCTCCCTGCCACATACACACAGAAAAATGGTAGTAATAATTTTAAAAAATGTTTCTAACTTGACTTGTGTTCTAAATGGTGCTGCTCTTTTATAGAGGGATAGAGACCAGTCGGTGCTCATCTGACTGGCCATTTCAACCCTACCTCGTGTTTGATGTTGGAGACGGCTTAGAAAGACGGGATAATGAGTATGTTCTCTTATACTTCAGTCCTCACTGATGGTGTCAGAATTTTTATATTGTTCTTGTTTATATTTAAGTTCAAAATACTTTTCATACAAATCTCTGCCTAGTGCCAGGACACAATCATTTTCTTTTAGCTGGATTGATAAATTCATAAAATTACTGATATCTTTATGTATTTCAGTCTTTCAGTTTTTCTTTCTTAATTGTATTAGTGGGGATTATATTACCTAACGTGATAAGGACTTAAGTAAGTCCATGCTGAACTCACGGTTGTCAGTAAAATAGATGTGGCCCTAGTACAAGGCTATTGTGGTCTAACGCGAGGCAGACATTAACCAGGCCATTACTGTGGCGATTGATTATTCCAGTTGGGTTAAATATTGTGAAGGAGAAATACAGGCACAGTTGAATTAAGGTGTGAGGCAGAGGGTGGACAGTACTTTGAGCATGTTGGGTTGTGTGAATCGGGTGGTCTGTGAATGCTAGTGCATGATCCTCATGGCCTGTGGTGGGGAATGAGAAAAGTGATACGTCTGAAGCACTTTTCTCTGTGTTGGGAAGATAATAAATCTGTAATAGGAGCTCTTCATTAGTCATGTCTTCATTATTATAAATACCTTTGTTCTCACTGTGGCTGTCCCTGTTTTAACAAATGAAGAAGCTGGTGTCTAAACTTCTTTGACTCCAAGCTCTTTTCTGTCATACAGCTCATGTTTCACTGGGCAGTTGTTGTTCTGTTTATTCTTATATACAGTGTTAATGGTCATTATAACAGCCTCTTTGAATCACTGCTGACTGAATAAAGATAAAGCCTACCAATCTACCGTTTAATAGAAAACAAAGTGGAACTTAACAATTGGACTGCTATTAGTTTTGATGTCTTTTTTTTCCCATCTTATTTAGCTCATATGTAAATGTTCAAGAGATAAAACTGGTAATGGAACTAATTAAACTTATTAAAGACAAAAAAAGGGACATTAATTTCCGAAACATTGGCATAATAACCCATTACAAGGCTCAGAAGACGATGATTCAGAAGGATTTGGACAAAGAGTTTGATAGAAAAGGGTGAGGCATCTCTATTTTTATGGCTCTTTCCAGTTTCTCTGTTGAATTAAAAAGAAGAAAGAGGGGATGGAAGGAAAGAAGAAAATGAAACTTAACCCCTGGGGCATGGTCATAGACCCTGGTAACATAGAACAAGGAGACCAGGACACTGGCTCCACAGACTTGTGCTGAGAAGGGAGTGTGGTTACGCTTGTAGCACCTGTAGCGGGAGTGCCTGCTGCCTTCTCGGAGGTCTTCACCGTTATACCTGACAGTGGGATTGACTGAGACACTCTCCAGGCCTTTCCATTTAGTTGGATGACTTGTTAACCTAAATTCTAATTGTACCGAGATACCCATAGTCACATTTTCACCTAGAAAAAATTATTTAAACCTTTTAGTGCCTTCATGTAGAAGGGTGAAGATCATGTCTTTGTCTCGTTTTACCTCAACAGTAAAATTAAAAATTAAATATTGGGAATCCAGTAACTCCACAGTTTTTGCACCTCGAAACACACAAACTTCCAAAATTGACACTAGGAAGAAACCAGAAACATTGGATAGTTCTATTAAACACAAACAGATTGAGTTAGTAATCAAACACTTAACAACTGAAAACAAACCCAGGACCAGGCTTCACTAGTGAATTCTATCAAATGTTAAGAATTAACACCAGTCTTTTTGCAAATGCTTCCAAAAAATAGAAGGGAAGACTACTCATTTTATGGGGCCACTATTACCTTGATACCAGAGCCATGGAGACATCACCAGAAAAAAGAACTACAGACCAATATATCCTTTATGAATGTGGATGCAAAAATTCTCAACAAAATAATGGCAGCTGAACTCAGTAGCATATTTAAAGGATTATAGACCAGGATCAAGTGGAATTTATCTCAGGAATGCAAGGTTGGTTCAATATATGATAATCAGCGTTCTGTACCATAGTTAAAGGGAAATCCCACGTGGTTGTGATCATCTGAATAGATTTCATTTATTTGAGTGAAAGCATTTGAGTGCAACAACGACCTTTAATGATAAAAATACTCAACAAATTTAGGAATAGAAGGGAACTTCCTTAGGCTAATAAAAGGCATCTATGAAAAACCCATAGCTCAAAAACTATACTTGATGGTAAGATGAAAACTTTCCCTATATGATCAGGTAGGATAGGATGTCTGCTCTCACTGCTTTTGTGCAGCATTGTATTAGAAATTCTGTGCAGAGCAGTTAAGGAAATGAAATATTTATGCAGACTGCTAGTCCTTATAAACAAGTTCAGCAGAGTTGTAGTATACAAGATCAGTATGCAGAAATCAGTTGTATTCACCAGCCACAAGAAATCTGAAAAAAAAATTTTTTTTAATTCCATTTACGGTAGCATCATAAAGAACAAAATACTTAGGAATAAATATAACCAAAGAAATACAAGCTCCTACACTGAGAATTACAAAATGTTGAAAGAAATAGAAGAACTCCAAAATAAGTGGAGACAGTCCATATTCATGGATTGGAAGATTTCCTAAGGTGGCACCTTTCCCCACGCTGATCTACAGATGCGTTATCTCCATCAAAATTAAAACTACGGTTTTGGAAAAGCTTACTGTAAAGTTCATGTGGAAGTGTAAGATACTCTCCAAACAACTTGACAGAACAGTGTTGGGGGGCTCACACTTTATCAAAATTGACTACAAAACTATCAACATTGTGGTACTGTCATCAGGGTAGACATACAGACTAATAGAAGTGAGATTCCAGAAATAAATCCATATTTTTGTGGCCAGTTGATTTTCAAGAAGGGTGCCAAGAGCATTCAGTGGGGAAAGAATAGTTTTTTCAAGAAATGGTGCTGGAATAAGTATAGGTATCCTCCTGCAAAAGAGTGAATTTTGATTCCTGTCACACTGTATATAATAATTAACTTGAATTAGAGCCCTGAGTCTTCAGAGACAAAATTATAAAATGTATAAGGAAACAAAAGCGTAAATTTATATGATCTCAGATTAGGCAACAGTCTTAGGTGTGATATCCAAGCACAAGTAACCAGAGAAAAATTAAATTGGTCTTCATAAAAATGAAAACCCTTTGCTTCAGATGACACTATCAAAGAGTGAAAAGACAACCCACAGAATGGGAGAAAGTACTTGCAAATTACTTATCTGATGAGTTATATCTAGAATATAAAGAACTCATACAACTTGATAATAAAACGACAGTCTTATTTTGTTGAAAAATGTGAATAGCATTTTTCAAAAGATAAAAATCCAACAGGCACACTAAAAGGTATTCCACATTATTTATCATTAGGGAAATGCAAATCAGAACAACAATTACATTAACATTTCATACCCACCACGATGACTGTCATTAAAAAACAGGCATTAACATATTTTGGCAAGGATGTGGAGAAATTGAAACAGTATGTTGCTGGTGAGAAGATAGAATGGTAAATCATTGTGGAAAACAGTTTGGCAGTTCCTCATAAAACATAGAATTACCACATGACCAGCAATTTCATTCGTAGATACATACCTGCATTGGGAAAATGTTCACTGGAAAGCTTGTACATGAATGTTCATAGCAACATTATTCATGATAGTCAGAAAGCAGAAACAACTCACACTTCCAAAAACTGTATATGGGTAAATTGTGTATTTGTACATGCAACTACGCAGTCGTAGAAGGAATGAAGTAGTGGGATATTTTGTGACACGTGAACCTTGGAAAACATC
Organism: Oryx dammah; assembly: GCF_014754425.2. NCBI lineage: Eukaryota > Metazoa > Chordata > Mammalia > Artiodactyla > Bovidae > Oryx > Oryx dammah. The sequence goes on along the minus strand of NW_024070209.1, from coordinate 101,128,202 downwards.
GTGCTAAGTGAAAGAAACCTGGCACAGAAGGTCACATGTTCTATAACTTCATTTATATGCTACTATGTCCCGTGTAGAAAAGTCCATAAAGACAGAACATAGATTAGTGGTTGCCAGGGCCTGGTGGGGAGGAAATTAGAGACTGATGGCTAATGGGCACAGGGCTTCTCTACTGGGAATAGACATGCTTTAATAACTTTTTCAGTAAATATGTTCCTCTTTCATTAATAGGGCAGCAGAAGTAGATACCGTGGATGCCTTCCAGGGTCGTCAGAAAGACTGTGTTATTGTTACATGCGTCAGAGCAAATGCCACACAAGGCTCAATTGGGTGGGTAACTGTCATCCTTGATTTTTTGCTTTGTTTATAGTCCAGAAGTAGCTCTATTTTTAATCACTGTTGAGAGTACCATCATTTGCCCAGTTACATAGAAAATTGTGTAATGTCATGAAGTTGTTTTTTAAGCTGTGTAGTTGATCCACTGTTGGGTCTGCCTTTCTTGGTTCCTTGTGTCCATGTCACAGAGTGAATCTGTATTTTCACTTGAGAAGAGTGAAGTAGATGATTGAATCCAGTATATTTTGCAGGGGCATGTTCCTCTCCACAGTATGTGTCATAACTGATCTACTGTCATATTTTTAGGATGTTTTAAGACTTAAAAATCACAGCATTAAAATTTCTAATATCTAAGTCACAATAGGAAATAGGTGCCTCACTTTGAAGGAAAGCTCCAGACATCGTTTGTGTATTGTTTTTGATGAGAATTGCCGTATGCCAGGTCCCCTGTGTTGGGAGAAGGGGTGCAAAAGCATTGTGATTTTAAAGCAGAAGGAGCCAAGAAAAGCTGTCTGAAATATCGCCTGTGTCTCACGTACACTGATACACTGCCGAGTCATTATGCACAAAGAAGTAACTTTTTTTTTCTTCTATTGCTTAGATTTCTGGCAAGTTTGCAGAGATTGAATGTCACCATCACACGAGCCAAGTACAGCCTCTTCATCCTGGGACACTTGAGAACCCTAGTGGTAGGTACATTCTAGAGGAGCAGGGATCTCAAAAGCGTGCCCCTTATTACTCATATTGGGTTGAGGTTTATGTTTCATTAAAATGGAAATTATTTAGAGGTCACAAACAAATAGTGTTCCTCTTACTCCCTCACCCCCACCTTGTTAGTCCCCCAGCAGCTTCTTCATGGGAGCTTTGAGACACCCAGACTGTTCTTATCCTAGCCCAGGACCCAAGTAGTCGCAGTGTGCTCTCAAGATGACCTTTAAGAAATTTTTTCTACATTGTGGGATTGGACAGCCCTTAGTAAACTCTGAGTTAATGTGGTCTCGGTTCAGCCTAATGCCAAGAGAGAGTGGGAGTTTGCAGGTGTGTTTATGGATCTTCATTTCTGTCCTGACACTCTGAGCCACAGCACTTACTGCTTCCCTTGAGAGATGGGTGCCATCAGAGTCCTCTGTCAGAGCAGATGCTTCTCCAGAAGGGTCAGGTTCCACTTGTGATCCACAGACAGTATAGCTTAGTTGGGTGAACCATAGCTGGGTAAATGTGTATTTGCTGCTTTGTCTCATTTAGGGGTAATAACTCAGTTTCTCTAATTTTAACAGTCTTTGGTTTATCTTAGGAGAAGTGCTAACTTAGTTCAGTCGCTCAGTCATGTCCGACCCTTTGCAACCCCATGAATCGCAGCATGCCAGGCCTCCCTGTTCATCACCAACTCCTAGAGCTTACTCAAACTCATGTCCATTGAGTTGGTGATGCCATCCAACCGTCCCATCCTCTGTCGTCCCCTTCTCCTGCCTTCAATCTTGAAGGTACTTTCCCAGCCTCAGGGGCTTTTCAAATGAGTCAGCTCTCCGCATCAGGTGGCCAAAGTATTGGAGTTTCAGTTTCAGCATCAGTCCTTCCAATGAACACTCGGACTGATCTCCTTTAGGATGGACTGGTTAGATCTCCTTGCAGTCCAAGGGACTCTCAAGAGTCTTCCAACACCACAGTTCAAAAGCATCAATTCTTCGGCACTCAGCTTTCCTTATAGTCCAACTTTCACATCCATGCAGGACCCCTGGAAAAACCATAGCCTTGACTAGACGGACCTTTGTTGGTAAAGTAATGTCTCTGCTTTTCAATATGCTGTCTAGGTGGGTCATAACTTTCCTGACAACTTAGTGAAGTGAAGTGAAATTTGCTTAGTCATATCTGACTCTTGGCGATTCCGTGGACTGTACAGTCCATGGAATTCTCTAGGCAAGAATACTGGAGTGGATAGCCGTTCGCTTTTCCAGGGGCTCTTCCCAACCCAGGGCTTGAACCCAGGTCTCCCGTGTTTCAGGTGGATTCTTCACCAGCTGAGCCCCAAGGGAAGCTGACTTAGTATTTCCCCCTATCTCGGCTAGCTCCACCAGAGGGCGCTCAAATACAATCGTCCTCCGTCAGCTCTTTCCCAGGTCTGTGGTCTACAGCTTTCGTTGTTTGGTACCTCCTTGAAATAATTTTTAAAAGCTGCGTATCCTCCATTTTAAGTTGATACTGAGAATCTTTTATCAGAAGGATTGATAAAGATTTTGTTTATAATATGTTGTAAATAATGACATTTTAAAGTAAGGCTAATAAAAATAAATCTATTATGTCACTCTTTTAAGTGTATCCAGTGGGGTAGAGAGCAGTGTTATTCTTTCTGCTCTTTAAAATTGAATTGTCATCTGTACTGTTTAGAATACAATTCAGTGGGGATAATGAGTATGTTTTCATAATTAAAAGGCTGTAAATATGACTATTAGGCTTTTCTGCCACAAAAAAGTTTACAATATAAATTGAACGTTTAAAGAGTTGTTTTTTATGACTATTTGGGAAAACTGTGAGAATTGTACTTCTTTGGTAACTTCCTGTAAGCCTGTTGGTGTTCAGTCACTAAGTCATGTCTAACTCTTTGTAACCCAATGAACTACAGCACCCAGGGCTTCCCTGTCCTTCATTGTCTCTGGGACTTTGCTCAAAATGTCCATTGAGTCAGTGATGCTATCGAACCCATTTCATCCTCTGCTGCCCCCTTCTCTTCTTGCCCTCAGTCTTTCCCAGCATCAGGGTCTTTTCTAATGAGTCGGATCTTTTCCAAGGAGTTGGCTCTTGACATCAAGTGGTCAAAATATTGGAGCTTCAGCCTCAGCATCAGTCCTTCCAGTGAATATTCAGGGTTGATTTCCTTCAAGATTGACTGGTTGATCTCCTTGCAGTCCAAGGGACTCTCAAGCGTCTTCTCCACACCACAGTTCACAAGCATCACATCTTCGGTGCATTGGTTCTTTATGGTCCAACTCTCACATCCATACATGACTACTGGAAAAACCAGAGCTTTGAGTGTACAGACCTCTGCTGGCAAAGTGTTGTCTCTGCTTTTTAATATGCTGTTCAGGTTTGTCATAGCTTTCTTTCCAAGGCACAAGCATCTTTTAATTTTATGGCTGTAGTCACTGTCTGCAGTGATTTTGGAAATAACATCTGTCACTGTTTCTACTTTTTCCTCATCTGTTTGCCATGAAGTGGTAGGATTGGATGCCATGATCTTAGTTTTTTGAATGTTAAGTTTTAAGCCAGCCTTTTAACTCTCTGGGCTTCTCTCATCACTCAGCTGGTAAAGAATCCGCCTTCAATGCAGGAGACCCCAGTTCGATTCCTGGGTCGGAAAGATCCCCTGGAGAAGGGAAAGGCCACCCACTCCAGAATTCTGGCCTGGAGAAGTCCATGGACTGTACAGTCCATGGGGTTGCAGAATTGGACAGGCCTGAGCGCCTTTGACTTTTCGCTCTCCTCTGTCACCCTTGAGAGGCTCTTTCTGCCATTAGAGTGCATCTGCACATCTGAGGCTGCTGATTCTTCTCTTGCCAGTCTTGATTCCAGCCTGTGAGTCATCCAGCCTGACATTTCGCGTGATGTACTCTCCATGTAAGTTACATAAGCAGGGTAACAATATACAGCCTTAATGCACTCCTTTCAGAATTTTGAGCCAGTCTCTTGTTCCATGTCTGGTTCTAACTGTTGCTTCTTGCCCTGCATATAGGTTTCTCAGGAGACAGGTCAGGTGGTCTGCTATTCCCTTCTCTATTTCCCACAGTCTGTTGTGATGCACACAGTTAAAGGCTTTAGCAAATCTATAGTGAATCTGTAATTACCTCAAAATAAAGGGGGTTTTACACTTTTGTACTGGAGTATAGCCAGTTTAACAAGCAGCGTGGTGATAGTGGCAGGTGAACAGCAAAGGGACCCAGCCATACATATACATGTAAATTAAGATTTAAAAAAAAATTTTTTTTTCCTGTGACCATAAGGATCAAAGTGTTTAACAACTGATATCTTATCAGTTGAAAAACATATTAACAATGATGATTTTTATACAGTTGAATTCTGATAATATTCAAACCTGAAAAGTAAATGTTTATAGAGCTGTGTGTCTTAGGTGCCTGGATTACTGAAGCCTTCCTGGGCACCCCTGTGTTTACCGCAGATGATTGTATCTGCCCTGGCACCTTGCTCTGTAGACAGCCTGGGGATGGGTGGAGTGGAAGGGTGGGAAAGCCCCAGGAGGGGACGTGGGAAACTGAAGTTTGAAAGCTGAAGTTTGGAATAGAGAACGGCCCCACATCCCTCCCCCACCAAGGGCATCTCTGAGCCCCCAGCGTCACCCACATGCAGATTTGCAGAGCACCGCTGTCCCACTCTGGGAAGCTAGAGACAGAGAGAGCCGAGGAGAAAAGCTCCCGGTCTGACTTTTGGACTTTCCAGTCCAGTTTACGGGTTTCTTCTTGGACTTCTTCCCCGACACCTTTTTTGGTTTTTCAGCCCAGTTTCCCTTATGGGAGTGGAATGAGGACTAATATAACCCTTCCTCAGAACTGTTTCTGTGATCTAGGACTTGGATTGAACACCATGTTTAGGTACATGAGACTCAGCAAAAATCACAGCAAGGCCACCTGCTTTCCAGGTTGTAGTGCTGGCACTTTTGTCATATAAGATGTCTGTGGAAAGATATCAGGCAAGAGCCAGGACTTGTTCTTTTTAAAAATGGTTTGACTAAAAGGCAAGAGCTTGTAGTCACCCAGCTGTGAATTTCTCCAGGATTGCATACATGGAGAGTGCTACAAAAGACACCCTACAGTCAGAAATGATAAAATGTGAAAACAGAGTGCATTTCAGAGTCATTTAAATAAAATAGCCATTCATGTTTTCCAGTTGAGGGAGCAGACTCGGAGAGGTCAAGTGCCTTGAGCGTGGCCACACAGCAGATAAACACTGGGCTTCCCTGGTGGCTCAGCTGGGAAAGATTCTGCCTGGAATGTGGGAGACCTGGGTTCAATCCCTGGGTTGGGAAGATCCCCTGGAGAAGGAAACAGCTACCCACTCCAGTATTCTGGCCTGGAGAATTCCATGGACTGTATATGTATAGTCCATGCGGTCACAAAGAATCAGACACGACTGAACTTTGACTGGCTCTACACCCTCAGCCGCCTAGAGTGCAGGAGCCCATGGGAGGGTTGTTGCTCAGTCACTGAGTCGTGTATGGCTCTTGCGTAGCCATCCTTTTTCTTCTCTTTCCTTTGTCAAAAAGTCTTCATCGTTTTTCCCTCCACTACACTCCCTCTTCTAAGGAAGCCCAAGTTTTGATGATTGTAAATAAGCAGGTTAATGCCTCTCTTCCTCTAAAAGGAAGAGAGGAGAGATGCATGAGTTGAGTTTTCTTTCCACCTTCGTTAGATGTTCCTTTCATAACTTAAAGCTCTTCTAGAAGAGATAGAAAGTTTTATGATATCTTTTGTATCTCAGTGGATTAAGATGGTTTAGCCTGTTGGAGTTTGGGAATTTGGTGACAGCTATGGACCTGTTTGTAGAGCACTCAACATGCACTCAAAAGTTAGAGCTTTCTGAAACTGAGCCTTCCTGCCGTCTTCCGGAGGCAGGCAGTGTCAGAGGAAACTCAGTGGGATGACGGAGTCCTCCTATGACTGCGTCATCCAGGACACTAATCCCAGTCATGTGTGGTAGCAGAGAGCTTGAAATGTGGCTGGTGTGACTGAGGAAATGAACTTCTAATTAACTGAAACTCAAACAGCTGCACAAGGCTACTGACAGGAGAGAATTGCATGACAGCTGATTGGGCACAGGGCTCGAGCAGCAGCGGCAGGATGGCAGCAGTTCGTTCTTAGCGGTGGTGCTCAGTGTTGCTTTGTAGCAGCGTGTTTTATTGTTCTGTATTCCATCTTATTTTTTCTTTCTGCTTTGTCAAGTAATGGATTCTTGAGAATCTGTTCATGAGGGTATACTTAAACTATTTGTTCCCAAGCATGTGAGTGTTTTTTGCGGATGTAATTTTCTTCCTTCTCTGTTTCAAGGAAAATAGGCATTGGTATCACCTGATTCAAGATGCACAGAAACGCGGCGCCATTATTAAGACTTGCGACAAGAACTACAGACACGATGCAATGAAGATCCTGAAGCTCAAGCCATTGCTTCAGAGGAGCCTTACTCACCCTCCTGCTGTCGCTCCAGAGGCATCCAGACCCCAGGGTGGCCTACCCAGCAGCAAGCAAGATGGTGAACTCAGCAAGACATCCTTTGCTTCTTCCCTGTACCACTCACCCTCTGATTCCAAAGAAGCCACAGTCACCGAGGCTGCAAAGGATCCTGAAAGGCCACCCATTCAGGACTGGCTTCGGGACCCAAGACTGCTGCGGAGGATGGGCTTAGCCTTTGATGCCCAAGGAATAAGCCTCAGGGAGCCGCAGCCCTTGAGCCCCCAGCATTCCGGAGCAGCGCCTCCTTCAGGCGCGCCAGGCTGCCCTGGGAGTCCCCAGGAGCCATGCACCGTCGGGCAGCAGGGAGTCACCCTGAACAACCACACGCCTCACATGCAGTGCGACTCTCCAGCTGCTGGTAGTGACACTTCCACAAGCAGAAAGAAGGGTGACCAGGAAGAGGGGGTGCTCGGTCACAGGAGAGAGACCAGGGCCTTGAGTGAAGGGGATCAGGAGTGGTGGGCGAGCTCCCACACAAAGAGGAACTCAGACTGGGATGAGAGGGGCCTGGAGGAGGACAGCCACTCAAAGAAGAGACGGGTTTTATAGTATAGCCGAACAGCAGAGGCTGTCAGCCACAACCATTGCTGCAGACCTCTGATGACCAACTAACAGACTTGTCCAGATAAGACTGCTTTTTTCCTTATAGGAGTCTGTTGTTGTTGGAAAACAAAATGTATTACAACACATGGGCCTCTTGGTCCTTTCTGTCAGTTGTAAAAGCTTTCAGAGGACGTTTGTGTATCAGTAATTATGTCTTTGAAGTAGGAGGCTTGCAGTGTTGATCTCTTGTTCTTGTAGAAAAGGAGGTCAGCCTGGAGAGGTTGTAGAAGTTGGAATGTATATTTGTATAGCAAATAACAAAATCCTTTTAAAATTTAATCTGGTAGATGGCTTTTCTTTCCCCTGCTTAAAATGTTAATCATCTTCAACAGAACAAACCTTATATTTAAAAAAAAAAAAAAAAGTGTGAGGAGGGCAGGTCCTTTAAACCATTGTTATGGCAAAACATGTTTAACAGCCCAGGTAGTCTGGCAAGGAGCTGAGTTTAGTGCTGGTGGGTCAGAGGTTTCTAGTTCTGTTTTTTAAAAGCAGCTAGAGTCTCCTGGGGGAAACGGGAAGCAGAAGGTTACGTTAGTTTAAGTTCCACTGATGACCTTTGTAGACCAGGCACCCCGACACAGGATAGTCCATTTCTGTGACGAGTGCATCTTCTAGTAGTGAGCACATAGTTCTCTAGCTAAAATTCTCTTTCTTCTTGAATTAGGAGAATATGAAATGAAAGTGTAGTTCTTGACATGTCATTCAGATGCCCCCAGCATATTATGAGTTTTCTGAACTCGTGGGTTAGAAATCCAGCGGTTGCCAAGTGCAAGATCAGTGCCGAGGTGGCTTGTGTGAAAGAGTGCATTTTTGGGGTTGAGCCAGAAAACTAGGTGTTCACCATCTTCCCAAGGGTTTCCTGGGGACTTGAGACAATATTTTAGACAGGAAAGAGACATCCTTTAAAAAGAGCAGGCTGGAAGAGCAGCGCAGGTACTTGGGAGTTCAGAACCAAGGAGAGAGTTGACAGGTTTCCTCTCGTGTCTGGAGACCACTGTAATTGATGCAGATACAGCGCTGTTGTGGGGCATCTGGTTAGAGGGCTTGTGCTTCTGCGAAAGGAAGTGGCTGTGGTGGGTGGAGGTCTGGAGACTTGGACGTGAGCAGGGCTGCCCGATTTCAAAGTCTGGCTTTCCCTGCACACACACAGTGGTGCTGAAGTCTCACAGACACGAGCATGTGTTAATAGTCGACCCACATTTGAACCCGTGGTTGGTCGTGTACACCGTGCAGCACCCCAGCTACGCGGGGGTAGCGAGCACATCCCTGAGTGTGAACGTGCACCCTCTGAAGTGTCTTTGCTCTTCTGCTTTTTAAGCAGAAAGGGCTTTGTGTTCGTCAGAAATTGTCCTGAAGCAGGTTATTAAGAGCTTTAAAAGTGCACTTGGTTGCCAGCGGTTGAAGCACTCTACTTCTCTGTTACCCTTGCCCCTCTCACTGGCATCTAGGCCTCTGCTTGCCCCTCTCACTGGCATCTAGGCCTCTGCTTGCCCCTCTCACTGGTATCTGGGCCTCTGCTTGCCCCTCTCACTGGTATCTAGGCCTCTGCTGATGGCCATGGGCACTCCCTGTCACCTGGGGAGCACGTGCTCTGTCCCCAGAGTCAGCCCCTGCTCCCCCGTCACGGAGGCGGGCCGAGCCCTACTTGGGGCCAGGGCTTTGTAAGCTTCTTCCTGCCTGAGTTTTGGCAAGAAAGCTCATTATTACTGTTGTTTATTTTCCTCCTGTCTTGGTAGAATGCTTGATTTAGCAGACAATTGTGATCACGGTTTAGAGTGTCTAGAAGGTGTTAGCTTACAGAAGAGGTGTGACAGACACAACTGGGCCAGGAGCTTTCCCCACACTGCTCACACAGCGTGAATATAAGGAAGGGTTTGTTCCCTGTTCTCACACGTCGTGTCCTCCTTTTGGTTCACCATTCACCTAGTCTGGGAATGCAAGAAGTAGCACATCAGAAAATGTACTGAGCACGTGTGTCCTGACAGCCTCTCCCAGCAGAAATGGCCGCACCAGACCTGGCGCTGGAGGTGCGCTGGGGCCCCAGTTGGTGCGCTTGTGTATCTGCACGAAGCACTTCGCATGTATCGTGTGGCCTTTCTTGATGTTTCTGTCACAGCAGTGTTGTTGATGGGCAGTTAATCTGCAAGTGAAAAATAACAACTTGTTAGTTTTGTCCTTGCCATGGCCTTATAAGACAGTGCCCTGTCTTCTTTCAGTCTTAATTCTTTGAACATGAAAATATTCTACTTAAAATCTTGTTTTGTTTCTTTGTATATGATTTGCCTTGAAATTACTGTGGGCAGTTTATTTAGTTCTGTTTTCATGCATTATCAGGAGCAGATTTGATAAGTACATGTGAATAACCTCCTGTAAATGACTTTTATAACAAAATTATACTAAACTATTTTCTAAAGTCAATTGCGCAAATTTATAGTTTTCTTTGCTGCAGTTTTCTTTCTATGCCCTGAATTCCTAACCAGGATTTGGCAAACAGTAGCTGTGTTGTCTCTGTTAAGACCTGAATATTAAGAGAAAATGGCAGAATTAAAAGCAGAAACAAGAAAGCTGATGCGGATTAGGAGTTATTGAATGAAGATTCAAGGAACTTCCAGATAACCCATTTCATCTGCCATTGGATTGATGTTTTCATCCAGTCTGCACCCACAGTGCTCCTAGCTTCTTACCTCTTCTTGGAATCTTATCCATAAGGTAGTGAGTGAGGTGCATGTGGCCAACTGTGGTGTCAGTTACCCTTGAGATTTGGTCCAGAAACACACGCTTACCTCCAGGCTGAGCTTGGGAGAGCAGAGCAGATGAACAGGGACCCACAGAAGGAGTGGCGGGGCTGGAGGCAGATGACCAGGCTGGGGGTAAGCGCTGGTGGTTACAAAGGAGAGCACATTCTCCAAAAGCAGTGGCTTCAAGGAGCGCAGTTGGACTTGCTGAGCTCCACCATGATGTGGGCCCCACCAGCCTCCCTGGGCCTCCTGCTCATCCGGGATGGAGGCACCCACCACCCATGAGGGTAAAGAGACGACCTCGGGGGGAGTCCTGGGGCAAGGTGAAGTTGTCAGGAGACCTGATGAGAGGCAGGCGCTCTGTGATGGCCGTTTTATCCATGCAGTTGGTTTTTTTCCTGCAGCAGCTGCCGTGGGGATTTTAAAAATCTCTCCTGGCCGATACACATGTAATCACCACCACCTCCTGGGTTTCACCATTTATTGTTTGAGGAATAAATAATTCAAAAAGGAAACTAAAGTTTAGCTTCAGCTTAAGCAGAATTTACAGTGTTGTGTAGTACCATGAAGGCAGTTTCTGTACACAAAGGATCCCTCAGTAACTCTTAAAGGACCTGAGTTACTGTCACCCTGTCCTACTGGACAGGAGGTGTTTTCCAAGTCCAACTGCATAAATGGTGTCCGCAGGTGGACGGTGCCCCGACCCACAGGAGCTGTCTCTGTGTTCCCTCCCTCCAGCTTGGGCCAGCTCTGCTTGTGGCCACCGTAGCCTTTGTTCTCAAGCAATGTTGCAAATCGAATTGTTGGTACTTTTCAGCCTGGGAGATGTACCTGGGAGTCACCCAGAAAACTTTAAAAATTCCCTCTCCTGGGCTGTCCCCTAGAATTGCTAATTTCTTGGGTCTGGGAGAAAGTACTTGCTGCCTTTAAAAAAAAAAATCTTAAAAGTTGAACTCATTGCAAGGTTATTGCAGTGAGCGGCTAGCCTTGAGGCCTGACTCCTCAGGTCAGGAGGAAAGAGGAGCAGCCCTGGGGCCCATCGGGGTCCAGTCTGCCGCCTTCAGTACCTTGTCCCTTCCAGGGGCTCTGGAGAGGGTGCGGCCCACCCCCAGAAGCCATCTGGGTAGCATCCTTTTGTTGAGGTTCCCAGGGGCACTACAGTGGGACCGGGGAAGGAGAGCCGGGAACAGCTCAGTCGGGGATTGGGGGGTCCTGATGCCGTAGAGAGGAAGGAGTTAGAAGGCTGCCTATGGAGTCTAGGCTAAAGAGCCAAGTGAGCCTGCGTCAGGTTTGAGCAGGAGTTCCCACTGAGCTGGCCACGGAGGGGCCTGAGCAGGGAGTTGGTGGTCACGGGGAACGAGGCAGGGGGTCTGCCTTAGCTCTGCCCTTGGCTCTGGACAGCTCCCGAGGGCCTCCTTTGGGCTTTGCTTTCTCCACCTGAAAATGATGGTTGGGGTGTTAGTTCTGTTTCACTGTTAAGTTCTAAAATTCCAAGTCCCAAACGCTGACGTCCAAGAGAAGAAGAGGCTAAAGAGCACAGTGCGGACTTCCTGGTGGTCCAGCGGCCAAGGGGTCTCCTGATTCTGAGCTTCTGCAGCTCCCACATTCAGAGACCCCCACTGCCGCCTTCTCAGATACCGACCCAGAATCACCCCAACACAGCTGGGCAGGGAGTCCGCCGATGGCACCTGCCTTTACCCACACCTTGGTGGAGAATGTCCTCAAAGATTCTACTACGTTTATAGTTCCTTGGGTTTCATGACAACGTTCAGTCGCTCAGGCGTGTCCAACTCTCTGTGACCCCACGGACTGCAGCACGCCAGGCTTCCCTGTCCTGCACCTTCTCCTGGAGCTTGCCCAGACTCATGTCCATTGAGTCGGTGATGTTGTCAACCGTCTTGTCCTCTGTCATCCCCTTAACGTTAGATGATTAAAGCAACAAATGAACCTAAAACTAACTTTCGTAGGTCCCCTATACAGATCACATTGTCAACCCCTGCACTGTAACAAAGATCTGCTCAACGGGGCTCCCCCTCCGGGGGAAGCAGCAAGAGACAAGAGATTTCAAAAATAACAGCAGGGGCTCCGCACACACGTCATTCCTCAGGACCCCAGGACGTCTTACCCAGGCTCCTCTGGGTGGAGGGGTGGGCTTTCTATGAGATTGAGGCCTCTCCTCTGGTCCTCCAGAAAACAGCAAAGTATTGCCAGTGCTTCCGTTGCCACATCCGCCCCGGTATCTGTGAGTGACTGAAACTGTTGACTCTGGTGTCGGGCTCTTTGCGACCCCATGGACTGTAGCCTACCAGGCGGCTCCGTCCGTGGGACTCTCCAGGCAAGAGTACTGGAGTGGGTTGCTGTTTCCTTCTCCAGGAGATCTTCCCAACCCAGGGATCGAACCGGGTCTCCCGTATTGCAGGCAGATGCTTTACCATCTGAGCCACCAGGGAAGACTCTTACAGTCTACCATCATAAAAAGGCATTTTTATAAGCTGCTTTTACAAATTAAATCTGTTTAGTTTTTTTTTAATTAAATTTTTTAAAGAAAGAATTGAGAAATTTTACTCCAGGCAAATTTGAGGATAACCACCCAGGAAGAGCATCTCAGAAAGCTCTCGGAACTGTTCCCTGGTTTTCTTTTTAAACCTTCAAATGCCTCCTCTTCTAACAGTATTTAAACCAGTCTAGTAAATCTAATCAAACTCTAAAGTTCTTTTAAAAAGCCCATTTAATAAAACGGTCTTAAACTTTTCCATTTAATCCTAAACTGAGCAATTCAGTAGGTTTCAAGTTGAAATAACTAATCTGATGAAAATGCCAAATTTTCTTAAATGTTAAAAACCCTTGAGCCATCAAATACATTCCAAATAACAAACATAATTTGATATAAAAGCATTAGGATGGTTTCAATTTACTACATTATCTCTAATTTTCAGTCTTCCCAAAGTTAGAACGCAGCCAAGATGGGATGGTTTTTATCTTCCTGACTGACTTCAGTTTGGCATCCCAAGCAAGTTGGGCTGCAGAGCAGCTAAAGTTGTGAGCCGGCGATGGTGTATGTCCACAGTGATTGTCAGACCACTGATTGGCAGAGACCTGGCTCTCAAAACTCTTGTGAAATAAATTGTACACATCAGAGCGTATATGAGGCTAATGGAAAATGAAAGACATAAATCAACAGCTGTGTGCCACTGCCCCATCACGGAAAGCAGGAGACGGCTGACGCCTGGAAAGGTCACTCCATGCTTCTTCCAGACATCCTCCCGCTTCCCCTTCCACCTAGTTGTAAACATCATCCCGAATTCTGTAGTTTGCATAAAGTTTTGTCATATCAGTTCAGTTCAGTCGCTCAGTCATGTCCAACTCTGTGACCACATGGACCTCAGTATACCAGGCCTCCCTATCCATCAACAACTCCTGGAGCTTGCTCAAATTCATGTCCATTGAGTTGGTGATGCCATCCAACCAGCTCATCCTCTGTCGTCCACTTCTCCTCCTGCCTTCAATCTTTCCCAGTATCGGGCTCTTTTCAGATGAGTCCGCTCTCCGCATCAGGTGGCCAAAGTATTGGAGTTTCAGCATCAGCCCTTCCAGTGAATATGCAGGATTGATTTCCTATAGAATGGACTGGTTGGATCTCCTTGGAGTCCAAGGGACTCTCAAGAGTCTTCTCCAACACCACAGTTCAAAAGAATTCTTCGGTACTCAGGTTTCTTCACAGTCCAACTCCCACATCCATACATGGCTACTGGAAAAACCATAGCCTTGACTAGACAGACCTTTGTTGGCAAGGGAATGTCTCTGTTTTTTAGTATGCTGTCTAGGTTGGTCATAATTTTTCTTCCAAGGAGTAAGCATCTTTTAATTTCATGGCTGCAGTCACCATATGCAGTGATATTGGAGCCCCCCAAAATAAAGTCTGTCACTGTTTCCCCATCTGTTTGCCATGAAGTGATGGGACCACCCATGCCATGATCTTAGTCTTCTGAATGTTGAGCTTTAAGCTAACTTTTTGACTCTCCTCTTTCACTTTCATCAAGAGGCTCTTGAGTTCTTCTTCGCTTTCTGCCATAAGGGTGGTGTCATCTGTACATCTGAGGTTATTGATATTTCTCCCAGCAATCTTGATTCCAGCTTGTGCTTCATCCAGCCCAGTGTTTCTCATGATGTACTCTGCATATAAGTTAAATAAGCAGGGTGACAATATACAGCCGTGACATACTTGACGTAATTTCCTATTTGGAACCAGTCTGTTGTTCCATGTCCAGTTCTAACTGTTGCTTCCTGACCTGCATATAGGTTTCTCAAGAGGCAGGTCAGGTGGTCTGGTATTCCCATCTCTCTCAGAATTTTCCACAGTTTATTGTGAACCACACAGTCAGAGGCTTTGGCATAGTCAATAAAGCAGAAATAGATGTTTTTCTGGAACTCTCTTGCTTTTTCCATGATCCAGCGGATGTTGGCAATTTGATCTCTGGTTCCTCTGCCTTTTTTAAAACCAGCTTGAACATCTGGAATTTCACAGTTCACATACTGTTGAAGCCTGGCTTGAAGAATTTTGAGCATTACTTTACTAGCGTGTGAGATGAGTGCAATTGTGCGGTAGTTTGAGCATTCTTTGGCATTGCCTTTCTTTGGGATTGGAATGAAAACTGACTTTTTCCAGTCCTGTGGCCACTGCTGAGTTTTCCAAATTTGCTGGCATATTGAGTGCAGCACTTTCACAGCATCATCTTTCAGGATCTGAAATAGCTCCACTGGAATTCCATCACCTCCACTAGCTTTGTTTGTAGTGATGCTTTCTAAGGCCCACTTGACTTCACATTCCAGGATATCTGGCTCTAGGAGAGTGATCACACCATGGTGATTATCTTGGTCTTGAAGATCTTTTTTGTACAGTTCTGTGTATTCTTGCCACCTCTTCTTAATATCTTCTGCTTCTGTTAGGTCCATACTGTTTCTGTCCTTTATTGAGCCCATCTTTGCATGAAATGTTCCCTTGGTATCTCTAATTTTCTTGAAGAGATCTCTAGTCTTTTCCATTCTATAGTTTTCCACTATTTCTTTGCATTGATCACTGAGGAAGATTTTCTTATCTCTCGTTATTCTTTGGAACTCTGCATTCAAATGGGCATATCTTTCCTTTTCTCCTTTGCCTTTCGCTTCTCTTCTTTTCACAGCTATTTGTAAGGCCTTCTCAGCCATTTTGCTTTTTTGCATTTCTTTTCCATGGGCATGGTCTTGATCCCTGTCTCCTGTACAGTGTCATCCGTCCACAGTTCATCAGGCACTATGTCTATCAGATATAATCCCTTGGATCTATTTCTCGCTTCCACTGTCTAATCATAAGGGATTTGATTTAGGTCACGGTCTAGCGGTTTTCCCTACTTTCTTCAATTTAAGTCTGAATTTGGCAATAAGGAGCTCATGGTCTGAGCCACAGTCAGCTCCCGGTCTTGTTTTTGCTGACTGTGTAGAGCTTCTCCATCTTTGGCTGCAAAGAATATAATCAGTCTGATTTTGGTGTTGACAATCTGGTGATGTCCATGTGTAGAGTCTTGTGTTGTTGGAAGAGGGTGTTTGCTATGACCAGTGTGTTCTCTTGGCAAAACTTAGCCTTTGCGCTGCTTCATTCTGTACTCCAAGGCCAAATTTGCCTGTTACTCCAGGTATCTCTTGACTTCCTACTTTTGCATTGCAGTCCCCTATAATGAAAAGGACATCTTTTTTGGGTGTAAGTTCTAGAAGGTCTTGTAGGTCTTCATAGAACCGTTCAGCTTTGGCTTCTTCAGCGTTACTGGTTGGGGCACAGACTTGGATTACCGTGATATTGAATGGTTTGCCTTGGAACATTCTGTCGTTTTTGAGATTGCACCAAGTACTGCATTTCAGACTCTCTTGTTAACCATGATGGCTACTCCATTTCTTCTAAGGGATTCCTGCCCACAGTAGGAGATATAATGGTCATCTGAGTTATATTCACCCATTCCTGTCTGTTTTGGTTCGCTGATTCCTAAAATGTCAGTGTTCACTCTTACCATCTCCTGTTTGACCACTTCCAGTTTATCTTGATTCATGGACCTAACGTTCCAGGTTCCTGTGCAGTATTGCACTTTACAGCATCAGAGTTTATTTCCATCACCAGTCACCTCCACAGCTGGTGGTTGTTTTTGCTTTGGCTCCATCTCTTCACTCTTTCTGGAGTTATTTCTCCATTGATCTCCAGTAGCATATTGGGCACCTACTGACCTGGAGAGTTCATCTTTCAGTGTCTATCTTTTTGCCTTTTCATGCTGTTCATGGGGTTTTTAAGGCAAGAATACTGAAGTGGTTTGCCATTCCCTTCTCCAGTGGACCATTTTCTGTCAGACCTCTCCACCGTGACCCGTCTGTCTTGCCTACACGGCATGGCTCCTAGTTTCACTGAGTTAGACAAGGCTATGGTTCGTGCAATCAGATTGGTTAGTTTTCTGTGATTTTGGTTTTCAGTCTGTCTGACCTCTGATGGAGAAGGATAAGAGGCTAATGGAAGCTTCCTGCTGGGAGAGACTCACTGAGGGGGAAACTGGGTCTTGCTCTGATGGGTGGGGCCGTGCTCAGTAAATCTTTAATCCAGTTTTCTGTTGATGGGCAGGGCTGTGTTCCCTTTCTGTTGTTGACCTGAGGCCAAACTATGGTGGAGCTAATGAACATGATGGCGACCTCCTTCCAAAGGTCCCATGCACGCACTGCCGCACTCAGTGCCCCCACCCTGCAGTGGGCCGCCGCTGACCCACGCCTCCCCCGGAGATTCCTGGACACTCCCGGGTGAGTCTGGGTCGGTCTCTCGTGGGGTCCCAGCTCCTTTCTCCTGGGTGCTGGTGCACAAGGTTCTGTCTGTGCCCTCCCAGAGTCTGTTTGCCAGTCCTGGGTAAGTTCTCGTGGCTCGATGGTGGGGTTAATGGAGACCTCCTCCCAGAGGGCTTATGCCACACCCAGGTCTGCAGCACCCAGAGCCCCTGCCCCTGTGGCAGGCCACTGCTGACCCGGATCTCCTCAGGAGACACCCAAACACAGTTGTGGCTCAGTCTCTGTGGGGTCTCTGGGTCCTCGTGGGCACAAGGTTTGTTTGGGCCCTCTGAGTGTCTCTGGCGGGGATGGGGTTTGATTCTAAATGCGATTTTGCTCCTCCTACTGTCTTGCTGGGGCTTCTCCTTGGCCCTTAGACATGGGGTATTTCCTCAAACTCGCTCCAGCGCCACGCAGCTGCCGCTCCAGCACATATACCCCCAAATCATATGCACTCAGTTTTGTACTTGATGTGATATATGCAGTGGGTATCCTGTGACTGAATTTCTCCCCCTCACCCTTACATTTCTGAGATAGCTATAGCGATGGTCCACTCTTTTGGGTGGAGGTTAGTATTCTGTTTTAGGAACATGCCAGAGTCTGTCCATTCCATTCTGATGCACACACACAGGAGCCTTCCCAGGCAAGACTCAGACCTGTGTCACGCAGGGACACAGGACTGGAAGGCCCTCCAGGATGCCTAGCCATGGGTGCTTCTGGTTTGAGGCTATGACAGGGCTCCAAACAAGAGCATGGTCAGCTGCCCCCTATCCCAGCAACGGAGTGCAAGGACACCCTGCCAGGTGGGGCCTCGTTGGAGTCCTGCCCTTGGCCTGCACCCAAATCCCCTTATCCCACCAGTAACCCCCTGAGCACAGGAGCCAGCCTGTGTGGGTTCCATTCTTTGCAACGGAGATGCCTCAACTAGAAAACCCCTTACCTGGCAGTCTACCCTCAGGTAGTTACGGGGTCCAGAGACAAGCCCATCCTGCAGTCCTAGCGTCGTCATTAACTCCTCGGCACGGCCTTAGAGCTAACACGAGGGGATGGTTGATGACTGCACCTCTTTGGGGCAGGACAGACCCCCGATAGATCCTGGCAGAAGGAAGATGTCCGCGATCTCACAGGAAGGTGAGGGTTACAGTTTTGCTCTATGTATGTGTATATGTGACACGACACCTACGTGACAGGTTTTGGGGTCAGGGGGAAAGAGGGAAGAAATGGATAACAACAGCGGATACTGGTCATGTATTTGGGCCAGCACTGTACTTCTGTGACCCGCATGATAGCCCTATGATATAGGTGCTAGGTTTTGTTATCGTTTGGTTTGGTTTGATTTTCGCCCTGTGGTGCAGCTGGTGGGATCTTAGTTCCCCAACCAGGGGTTGAACCCACAGCCTCGGCAGAGAAAGCCCAAAGTTCTAGCCCCTAGACCACCAGGTGCTGTTTTTCACATCCCCATTTCACAGATAAGGATACTGAGGCAGAGAGGGATTAAGTAACTTCCCCAAATTCATCCAGGTAGTAGAGGACAGCTTCAAACCCACGTGGTGGGACTTGAGAGCCCCTCAGTGCCATCCCTCTGCCTCTGGAAACATGCCCCTCCCTGCCTCCTGCCCTCCACTCAAGGAAGGAAACGTGGACCCTGGGTCAGCCATGAAATGTACAGACGCATGGGTGGGCCAGTGGGTGGGGAAGAGGGCCATTGGCAGGGGCAAAAAGTAAAAGAGTGGGGATTTTGCATATCCTTTTTAATAAAATTATTTATTTGGCTGAGCCAGGTCTTAGTTGTGGCATTCGGGATCTTTGTTGAAGCATGTGGGATCTAGTTCCCTGACTAGCGATTGAACCCTGGTCCTGCTGCATTGGGAGCTCAGAGTCTTAACCACTGGACTGCCAGGGAAGCCCCATGTGGCTCCTGTGATCTTTCAAATCATCTTTTCACCTTAAATCACCCAGTTGACTTTTGATGCCGTGTCCAAGCTCTCCGACCAAGATACTTGTGGTGCCTCAGTGTTCTCAGCTGTAAAATGGTTCTATTCCCAGAGTCCACTTCTCAGCTTCATCTCAGGGGTCCTTGATAGAAGGTATATCCAGCCTCAGCCTCAGCACAGGACTTAGCACGGTCTTAACAAATGCTGGGCAGACTGCGTGGGGGCAAGGGCGCTGTTTATGAAAAGGTGCTGGACATGCATGTCGGAAACTATTAACAGTTAGTAGCTTTGGATGGAAGATTGTGGGTGATTTTAATTTAAAAATTATTATCTAGCATTTCTGTTTTTTCTAACTTCCCTGAAGTTGTGATTTGTGTTTTATAAGAAAACAAAAACAAGTCAAGCTTCTTCCTGGGTTTTTACCCTTTGCTCATCTGGCCTGAGATGTGCAGGGGTCCCTTAGGGACTGGGGAGACTGGCCTAGCTGGAGGTGCTGTCCTGGGGCAGGGGTGCGGGCGTGGGGGGAGCCCCCTCTCAGCCCTGCCTGCCCAGGCCTGCGGAGAGATGCCCACAGCCGCTCCCCAGGCGCCCATAAATGCCTCATAACTAAAAGTGCCGACGCAGCAGGCCTGCTTATTTAGAGGGGGCACGTGGGGGCAGCAGGCAAGGCATTTTCTCTGACAGCAAGGCCGTTTGGATGACACCTGGCTCCCCAGGGCGCCTCACTCTGTCCTGGAGCCGCTGCAGGAGCAGAGGAGGGGGTTGGGCCTGAGCTGCAGGCCCTGCGGGGTGGACGCCCCGCACCCCCCTCCCCGCCCTGGGCTTCACACTCTCGCCATCTTGAATCACTTCCTGCTCCTGCTTCTTAGCAAGTGTGACTTCAGGCAAGTTATCTCCCAAATCAGAGCCTCCACTTCCGTATCTGTTAACTGGGTAGACCAGTCCTTCCACCTAGAACATTCTCTACCAATTTGCAATGCCCGGAGGTACTTTTGGTTGTCGCCACTTGGGAGGGAAAGCGACTGTCACCTGGAGACTGGAGGCCAAGGATGCCGTTAAACATCCTACCTGCACAGCACAGCTGCGCCCACCCGAGCCGGCAGTGCCACCATGTCGGTGGCACTGAGGCTGAGAGTCCTGTCCTAGGGTGAAGTTCGTGACGGTGAAGCCTGAGGACGCACGGCTGGGCCCGCAGACAGTGGCTGTCACCATTCACGTTGTGAAAGCAGAGCCTTCTCCTCTCAACCGCTCAGAACCAGATGTCCACACATGAGGTCCAGGACCAGGAAGCACCACTGAAGAGGTGGGGCTATGCCTGGAAGATGTCAGAGTTTTCCAAGTGGCCGCTGGCAACTTTCCCTCCAGCCTCTGGCCGGGGTCAGGGCCTGGGCCGCCTCCTGGGGGACCAGGGCTGCCAGTCTGATTCACGAGTGCCCCAACTCCCTGCCCCTGGCTCGTGTGGACACTGATCCCAGGGGAGCTGCCACAGCGCCCCTGGCCCTGCTGAGAGGGGTCAGGGCAGGCGGAGCTCTGCCCACCTCCCTGACCTCTCAGGACCCTTCCTGGGAACACAGCCAGGGTGACACCAAGGGGCATGTGTGTGTGTGTGTGTGTACATAGGAGCTGCTGATGCCCAGCCCCGAGTCCGTCTATGGGAACCACCCCTGCAATGCTGCAATGCCTGATACAACTTACAGCTGCCCAAGTTCTGTACTGGGGGGCCCCCAAATCCAGCATGAAGCCCATGACGTGAGCCTGCCCCTTGCTTCAGGATGGGGTCTCTGCTCAGAGCCTCGGTGGGTGCCCTCAGGTATACCTCACTGGGCCTCCCCGCCCCCATCCGATTCGTCTCATTCATCTTCCAAACAGCACCCGCTCCATGAATCCACACT
Source organism: Oryx dammah (assembly GCF_014754425.2). Taxonomy (NCBI): domain Eukaryota; kingdom Metazoa; phylum Chordata; class Mammalia; order Artiodactyla; family Bovidae; genus Oryx; species Oryx dammah. The sequence continues at coordinate 101,107,635 of NW_024070209.1, read as the reverse complement.
CCGAACCCGTGTCCCAGGCTCTGCTTCTGTCAAGGGACCCAAGATTCTGTGTGTGTATTTAGAGGTGAGTGATTGTGGCTCCTGTGTTAGCATCACGAGGAGGAGAAGGAGAAGCCACTGCTTACAAATTGCAGCCATCAGCTGGTGTTTACCTAGAGGTGGATTTGCTCAGCCTGATCCCCCTTCTCCTTCGTCCCCCCCAAGCCCCCACCCCCACCCCCTGCTCATCTGAAGGTGGAGGCAGGTCCTGTCCTGGAAAGAGGGTCTTGAGACAGTGAGGCCCTGAACTCCTGGGCCTAAAGCCGCTGTGACCTATTGTCTTCCTCATGGGCAGTGTTATGACATGGGGGCCGTGGCTGGGAGCGTTTTAGTGTCTCTGCCTCAGTGGACTTGGGGACCCAGATGCTGAGTGGGAAAGGGCAATAACTTAAGAACCGGTAAATTGTGACAAAAAACCGCTTGTGACAAAAAACCCGAAGACCAGTGTTTTTGATCACATCAAAGTTTATTTTTTCTCACACATTTAAGTGAAGAGGCAAGCAACCAGGACTGGGGTCACCCAGCTCTGCTAGGTCCTCAGAAAACCAATCTCCACCTTCTGGGCTCCACCATCCTGAGGGGGTGGCTCCCCAAACCATGCTGACTGAGCATCAGGGTGAGGGAGCCGAGAGACAAGCAGGGGCCCCAAACTCGCCAGCTGAGGCTTGGTGCCGAGTGAAGGCAAACAAAGGCTTTGAAGACTCTTTCCGGAGGCCACGCCCATTACCCTTGCTTGTAGCCCATTGGCCAGAGCTGGGTCACGTGAGCACACTAGGCAACAAGGTGCCCCAGGGATGTTTGCTTTTAGCCGCGAGCTAGCGAGCTTGTCACTAAGAAGGTGAGGATGGTAAGGGAGAGGGGGGATGGGGACCTAACAGAAGGCACTTTGGGGTTGGGAGCTGAGACAGATCGGGAGGCCAGAAGGGCCTGGTGTTTGGCCCTGAGAGGCCCTAGACACATTGTATATCACTTGTGGCCGTGTTGTAATCTCTTGTCATCTGCAAGGCCAAGTTTCATTAGACGCTGTCTGAGCCTTACTCTGGGGACTTGCAGGACGAATGAACAGTTTTATGGTAAACGTCCCAGCCTGGAAAGATCGGCTGCATTCAGAGGGTAGCTGCAGGTGCTGGGGGGTGGGGTGGGGAGGCTGTAGGAACAGCAAGGAACCAGAACCTGAGCCATGTGCTGGGAATCTTCCGAGGCAGCTGGGAAGTAAGCAGGTGGCCAGGTAAAGCCAGACCTTCTTGAGAGACAGCAGGGAAGTCCAGCTCCCAAGGACCAGAAAGAGACCCACGGGCACCTCAGAAGCACAGGGCTAAGCTAATGGACCCCTTTCTTCCGAGCTTCCTTTCACAATTCCCAGGCTGTCCCTGGTCCCCTTACTGATGCTCGGGAGGGAAAGAGGAAGATGAAAGGGGAGGATGGGGGGTTGTGGGTCTTTGCCACCAGGGGGCGCCGGAAGGCCGCGGCCCCAGCTTGAGACACAGCCTGAGGCTGAGGGTCCAGCGGGCCTGATAGAAATACCCCTCCGATACCGGATTATAAATAGAATCATCGGAGTCCAGCCCTGTTCCGCGCTCTGCCAGTCCCTTTCCTGGGACTTCTCAACAAATCCTTGTCTACCATGTGCTTTTAAATTTGAGGACAGCTAAGGAAAAGTGCCAATACACTTTGGATTTTTTTTTTTTTTTTTTTTTTAGGGAAAGGAGGGAGACAACCTCCCAAGTCTGGGGAACATCGGAGGTCACTGCAGGGCCAGGCCTGGCCACGTAGTGAGACAGCTCTGCTGGCCACACCTGCCCGTTATTCACAGAGGGGCCTGGGGAAGAGATGGGCCTTAAGAGTGAAATCGTTTCTTTAAGGCTTTTCTGTGAGTTCCCATTTCACCTCCACACTTGCTGGGTAAAAAAAGAGCAGAAAGAACACAGGCCCTGGAGGCAGCAGTGAGCAGATTCTTTACTGTCAGATTACACACCATCAACCACCCACCACGGTGACCAACGTCCCCACCCGGGGCCCTCCTTCATAGGGGCAGTTGATACAAACAAAAATAGTTCTCTACAAAAGAAGTGTCCGGCCCTCCCAACCCTCCTTCCCACCCCCCTGCGCCCAGACACTGAGCTCCTTGGTCACCAGACCTCTGGAAAGGCCTGGGGTCTGGTGGGTTGCAAAGGAAAACCAAGAATAGAAAAGAGAATTGTCAGCGACTAGAGTTGTAGGCAACTGGACTTTGGGTCCGCTGGCTGGTGGTGAGCCAGCGACAGGCGTTGGGGGTGTCTGCAACAGTCGTGTGTGTGTGTGGCAGGAGGCAGAATCTGAGGGTGTGGGGTGAGCAGCGTTTCTCCCCACCCTCGGTCTCACTGCCGGCAAAAAAAAAAAAAAAGGAAAGGGGCGGTGGGTAATAGAAAAACTAAGACCAAAATCGCAGGTCGCTGGGGCCAGGACCCCACAGCATCCCCCGCTGCCGTGCAGGGGCGGGGGCAGGTGCCACCGGGGAAGGGGGGATGGGGCGGGAGGGCTCTGCTGAGTAGCACCTGGGAGCAGCTAAGGCCGCACCCTTCTCACCGCCAGGCCGCGGACGCCGGCCCCCGGGGGCCCCCGGCTCTCTGGGCGAGGGGCGCAGGGCGCCACAGGGCGCGCGGACTGGCCCCCACCCTGCCCGGGGTGCCCTCCGCGGGGCTCAGCAGTCCAGGCGGGCAGCCAGCCCCAGCAGCAGCAGGCAGCAGAGCAGGGTGGCGGGGCGCGGGGCAGCCCCCGGTGCGCGGTCGCAGTCCAGGCCGCCCTCGTCGTCTGCGGGGTCGCAGCGGGGCTGCTCGCAGCGCGCGCCGGTGTAGCCACGTGGGCAGGCGCAGCGCTGGTTCTGCACGCAGGTGCCCCCGTTCTGGCACAGCAGCTGGTCGTCGTCGCACACGTTGGCTGCGGGGCGGAGGGGCGGTTAAGGCGGGCGGTGGTCTGATCCACCCAGAACCCACCACCACCCCCGCCCGCGCTGGAGCTTCTGCGACTGGGATGTGCCGGTCCAAGCTTTCGGTGGCTAACATCGGGTCTCCGCCAGCCTCCCTTCCTCCCCGAAAGCCCTCTCGCCTCCTGCCATCTCCAACCAACTCCCAGCTCCTCTTGCTTCCAGCTCCCTTCCCGGTACCTACTCCACAGTCGCATCAGGCCCCGCCCACCACCCAGACCCCGCCTTTGACATCAGGCCCCGCCCACCTACTCATCCCGCTCTGCAGCATCAGCCCCACCCACCTACAGGCCCCGGCAGCATCAGGCCCCACCCCGGGCCCCGCAGCCCTGGGTCCTCCCGGTGCGCACTCACGGTAGCAGCCCTGGCGCCAGTAGTGCGTGGGGAGGCAGTCGTCGCACTTGGGCCCCGCCGCGCCCTCGCGGCACTCGCAGAAGCCGGTCTCGTTGCACCGGTCGTGCACGGAGCCGATCTGGTTGCAGTTACACTCTGGACCGACAGTCGCACGGCGAGTGATCAGGGTGACTTGTGGGCGCTGTCCGCACGGACCCACCCCGCCAGTCCCCGCCACCCTCCCGGCCGGATCTCCGCATCCGCGGCTGGACGGTGGGGTGAGGGCTGCGTGGGGTGTCCAGATCGCGAGGGAAGACGGCATTTCCTCCCATCCAGGCAGCCCCTTCCCCTCTTTCTGGCCCTGGCGCTATGTGGCCTGGGCCAGCCCTTTCAGCTCTCTGGGCCGGTCTTCCCGCTTCTGTAACTGGGGCGGGCGCTGATCCACCCCAGTTTCCAAGAGCGGTGACTGACAGGTGGGCGGGGCCTCATCGAAGCCACCTGACATCTGACCTGCGGGCTGTGCTGTGTGTGGGGACGGGAAGGTGTAGCAGGCATCCACAGCTCTCCTCCAGGGCCTCCAGCCTCACCCTGCCCCTTCCCAGTCGGTTTCCTGGGGCCTCTGCCCCCTGGGGGAGGCAAATGCCTCCACTCTGTGTGTCCTTGTCCCTAGTGCTGGGCCGGGGGTGGAGGCAGCAGGCAAAGAAAAAGGAGGTGCTGGGGGGGGTGGAGGACTGCCTCTAATCGGATCCAGAGGCCCCTCCCTGACCCCGCGGCTGGCCAGTGTGACATGGGCTGCACGGTTCCCTTGGGATCACTTGAGAATTGATGAAATTATCTGAAGGCCGCTGCCATAATTCAGACTGACAACTGCAGCTTTGCACAGCCAGGGCCAGCCTGCTGGGCGGGGCATGGACAGAGGGGTTCCCAAGGGCGCTGGCCATCCCAGGGCTGAGAACTGGCCTCTACAGGGAACCATATTCCAGTCTAGTGGGTGCTGGTTGCAGGCCATGGGGCCCACCTTTGGGGTTGACCTGCCCCTGGCTGGACCCAGGGTCCCTTGTAGATTTATTTCCTTCTTTACCACAAAAGCCAGGCCTGGCGCAAAGGGTAAAAAAAGCAGACCATTTGCTTACTGGAAGGGGATGGTGTGTGGAGGGCTTATAAAGCACAAGAGAAGATTCAATTGAAGAAAAGCATCAGTCCCCCCAGAAGGGTTGGACAACTCTTGACCTGATCCACCTCCCACTTTACAAACAGGGAAACAGGCTCAGAGAGGGGAAGAGAATTGATGAAAGGCACACAGCTTGGCTTGGGAAGATCTCCCGGGAGGAGGAAATGGCACCCCACTCCAGTACTCTTGCCTGGGAAATCCCATGGGCAGGGGAGCCTGGCGGGCTACAGCCCACGGGGTGACACTAGTCGAGCACGACTTGGCGACTAAACCACCACCACACAGCCAGGCAAGCCCTGGACCCTGTCTTTGGCTCGAACGTGTGGTTCTGAAACTCCAATGCCTGCGGGGAGAACCACCTGGGGAGCTTATCAATAGAGCAGATTTTGGAGGCTTCTGTCCTTAGAAACACCCAGCCGGAGTGGGCCCTGGCGTTGGAATTTTTCCAGATCAACCCTGAATATTTATCGGAAGGACTGATGCTGAAGCTGAAGCCGCAATACTTTGGCCACCTGATGCGAAGAACTGATTTGCTGGAAAAGGCGCTGACACTGGGAAAGACTGAGGGCAGGAGGAGAAGGGGGTGACAGAGGATGAGATGGTTGGATGGCATCGCCAACTCAATGGACGTGAGTTTGAGCAAAGCCCAGGGGTTAGTGAAGGACAGAGAAGCCTGGCGTGCTGCAGTCCATGGGGTTGCAAAGCGTCGGACACGACTGAGCGACTGAACGACAATGACCTCCACCAGCCTCCCCGGGGGTTCCAGTGCAGGGGTCTCCAGACTCCACCTAAGGCCTCTCTGGCGCCCTGCGCCCCGTGGTCTCCCCCCACCCCGTGCCGGCGAGGGCTCACCGATGCACACGTTCTCGTCGTCCAGTTCCGCGGAGCCGTTTCGGTAGTAGCCCAGGCGGCAGTGCTGGCAGTGCTGGCCCCGCGTGTTGTGCTTGCAGCTGACGCAGGTCACCACGTTCAGGAAGTCGATGTAGCTGCAGCGGTTGGAGTGGCCATAGCACTCGCAGTCTGGGCCGGCCGAGCATGAGAAACGCCAAGGGTCAGAGAGCAAACGGAGACGCCGCCCTCCTGCGACCCCTCCCCCATGCAGTCAGGGAAACTGAGGCAGGGGCGGGCGGCACCTGGCACAGGAAGGTGCCCCGGGCCTCCAACACTCCTGTGCCATTTGGGGAGGGATGGGCCCCCTAGCTTTGAACCAGAATGAGAACCAGCATGGGCCCGGCCCACAAATTCCCACCTGGCTCCAAGGGCAGGGCACCAGGGAGAGCACCCGCTGAAGCCCTGGCTGGGTACCGGGGTGAAGCACTCCCTGGAGGGATGCTGGGGTGATTAGAAATGATCCATGCAGGAAGGATGGGTCATGCCATCGGGTGGTGAGCTCAGGGAGGGTGGTGCCTGGGTACATGGCGCTCACCACGGTATCCCAGTGATTCAGTGAAGGGCAGACGCATGCATGTATGCCAGAGGTGGGAAGGACCAGGAACTTCCTCCCCGTGCTGCTTTGGAAGACGGTTCAAGGAAACCCCCACCTGCAGGACCCTTTCTTATTAGCCAGGGCTGTTCTGCAGATGTGTTTGGCAGCACAGCGCCTGCTCTTTCACGACCCCGACAGCACGTGCTGCCTTAAGGTTTGTGCCCTGAGATTCTCACCTTGACCTCCAAGGCCAGCCCTGGCCCAGCTTCTGACTCTCACTGGAGGCACCTGGGATTCCCAGAGGTGAGGCCCCCAGGGATTGGAGGTGGCTCCCATGACATCATCAAGGGGGTGGAGTTTGATGAGGAGGGTCACCTTCCCTGCCACAGATAGGGGCCGTCCCTTGGTGTCCCCTCCTAAGGGGTTCAGCATCTCCTTGAACAAGGAAGGATGCCCTTTGTGAGACACCATTTATGTATTCCTAGAGGAGCCACCCTTCCCTTTGTGACGGGAGAAAGGAGGACTGACCAGGTGTCAGGGTCAAGGACATGGGAGACCTTGAAGAAAAGAGCCTCCGAGCTGTGCCCAGGAGGAGCTGGGTGGCATTCTCGCCCCATGGCCTCCTGTCCCCATCACCTTGTCCCTCTAGGGACAGTGAGAAGGTGAGACATCCTCCAGGTGTCCCAAGGACTACTGTCACTGACCCTGTGTCCCCGATCTTGCTTCCACCAAGATGAGCCCCTGGGCCACACCTCCCATGGGAGCCAGGACAGGCTATTTCTGGCAGCTGCTCTGCATGCCCTGTGCCTGCCCACTGTGCTTCTGACTCATGCCGGCCCCCAGGTCCCTCGGGAGGGAGGACCAGAGGGGAGACAGGCTCTGCTTCACCTTGACCCAGCTACTCTGGGAGGGTTTTCTGAGCCGGGTATCACTGGTCCTCATCTGGCACTTTTTTTTGGAGGTACGGGGAGAAATGCTGGAGGAGAGCTGATCCACCCCACGGCCTTCCTCTTACCTTCGAATTCTTCAACAGGCATCACCTGAGGAGATTTGGGCCTGAGCTGGAAAAGTTTGGAGGCCTTGGCGGGGGCAGGGGCAACAGCGGAGGTGCCCACAGCTTGGAGAGATGAGAAACAAGCCCTTTCATCAGCCGTGGTCCAGCTGCCCAGGGCGGGCTGTCTTTGCCCAGATAAAGCCCAGTAGAGGCTCCCAAGGTACCCTGGGCGAGCTCTGGAGCAGCTTTGTCACTGCTCAGATTTGAAATGACACAGCACAGCCAGCAGCGTGCAAAACCCGGTGTGCCCTTGGTCCCCCCTACTTGGAGACCATCTACCGTCAGTTCAGCTGGATTCATCCTCCCACATTATTTTCTGACATCTCTCATGCTATGCTCAAGACTTTGCTGAAGCTGGACGCTTTGTTGAGTGGTTGAAAAACACCACTTTGGACTCCCTGAACTACTGCTCCTCTCCAGACTTCTGTGAGGGTTAAGTCCAGATTGCGAACCTGGCATGGAAGATGTGGGCATCTCCCTTCCTTTCCCAGTGGTTCAGTGGTGAAGAACCTGCCTGCCAATCTAGGAGAAGCAAGAGATGCAGGTTCGATCCCTGGATCGGGAAGATCCCCTGGAGGAGGAAATGGCAACCCACTCCCGTATTTTTGCCTGGAGAATCCCATGGACAGAGGAGCCTGGCGGGCTACAGTCCATGAAGTCGCTCAGACATGACTGAGCGACTCAGCACTTCCTTTCTGAAGCAAGCTCCCTGCTCTACGCAGAATGAGTCCTTTGCCTTCCACTGTCAGGAGCCATCCAGCCAGGAGCACAGACTGCCCAGAACCCCAGCCCTTTATTTGTGGGGGAGCATGCCACGGTCCCCTCGGCTTCTCCCTGAGAGGCCGCGGTGCCCCAGTCGGTCCAGGGCCAGGATGTGATTGCTCCAGCTGGCTCCCCTTCGCCGGGGAGGACGCCCCTGGACTCAGAGGTCTCCGCAGACCCTCCCCAATTGTGATTCTGCCTCCGGAACCACTCACCAGCAGGGGGCGCACAAAGCCCTGCTCACCATTCACAGCCCGTGAGAGGGGAACGGGAGGTGCGGGTGGGGTTGCCGCCCGAGCCTGGCATCAGGTCCTACCGCCAGGGAACGGTGAGCTGGGACCAGGGACAGTGTCCCATCTTGGAGACTCAGGCAGACCTTGTGCGCTTCCTGGGTGTGTCCACTATAAGTGCAGACGAGTCCTCGAGCCCACACGAGTTTCTTCCCAACGCAATGGGAGAATGAGGCTCTGGGCTTAGTCTCAGTGCGACCCCCCCCCCGAGCCCTCCCCACGTCCTGCTTGGTGAAGCCACCGCTCCCCGGCGTCCCACCGCCAAGCTTTTGCCGCAGCTGGTCCTGCCACCCAGAAGGCTACCTTCCCCCTTCCCTTAGAAGCGACTTCATGGACTGTAGCCCCACCAGGCTCCTCTGTCCATGGGGTTCTCCAGGCAAGAATACTGGAGTGGGTTGCCATGCCCTCCTCCAGCGGATCTTCTTGACCCAGGAGCCAAGCCCCTGCAGGAAGCCCTCTCTGGCTCTTGAGCCTCAGAGCATTACTGTTCTCAGGACAGGGTCTCCACTGGGCTTGGGAGCTCTCGGGGGTTAAGGTGAGGGTTAGAGTGCAGGACTGAAAGGGGTCGGGTGTGGTAAGGTCACGCTGGCTAAGTAGGTGGGGTTGGGGGTGCGGAGTAGAGCTCCAAGGCCCCTCCCCTCCACCCTCGGGGGCCCCCTGCCACCCGCGGTTCCCACCACGTGGCCCTGATGCCTCCACTGCAGAGTCTCAGGAGCAACCCCCACCCCATACCTTCTGCACTGGAGGACACCTGGGGCCAGGGGACGCTCGCCCAGAGCGGGGCAGCGGTGGATGGCCTGCTCCACTCTTGGGGGAGAGAAGAGGAAAAACCAAGTCACGCGAGGGGCTGGGGCTGTCCCGGGGGCCTCCTGAGGCATCACCCCCTGCAGGCCCCTTATAGAAGCAGCACTCTAAGAAGCGGCTCTGTCTACACCAGCCAAGTGGAACTGGGTTCAAATCTATAGGAGAGGCAGCATCTATGCTAAGGCAGCCTGTTGAAGGGCGCAGGGATGCCAGATGGAACAGGGACCCCTGCCTGAGAATCTGCATACGTTGCACAGCCCTTTCTTCAGAGGGACTCCTCATTCTTGGAGCTCCCTCCCTGCGTGGCCTCCGTTCTGAATGAAGGCTGGAGTTAGACAGAGTCCTGTATCGGGGCCCAGACCTCTCTGCACTGAGGTCTCTGGCCAATGTCTGTAAAGGGAGTGTGTGTGTTCTGGCCAAGACACCAAACATGCCCAGAGGGTCGTTGAAAGCTTCCAGTCCAACCCCGATCCGGCAACCGGAGCATCCTCCCTGAGACCTAGGTTGGGCCCATCTTCACCAGGGACCCCAATATGAGTCAGCCCCCAAGTGCCACACTGCCCGTTTCCAGGACTAACTGGACCCACAGTAGGTGATGCGGACAGGGCTGGCAAAACAAGAGATGGAAGAATCACCCTGTGCCGAATTTCAAAGGACAAACCCAGAGGGACAAGGGGAGAAATCGGATATTTTCCGCTTCTTAAAGGGATTACACATGATGCCAGTTGGTGGAGAAAGAGAAAGAAAATCTACCAGCTAAAAAGTGCGGGGGATGTTCCAGCTGGGAGCTGGGAGCCTCTGGATGTGAAATTGACATTTATGGGATGTTCAATGAGAAGAGGCCTCGAGACTCAAATTGGCAAGGGCTTAATTAGGGTTGCGGCGATAAACCCGCCCTGAAGGCATGGTGCTTTGCAGTCTTGCTCCTGCCACCCCCCGCAGCCACACTGGGGATAGGGTTAGTGGTCTTGAACAGCCTCTCCTCTGGCAGTCCCCACCCTCAGAACAGCTTGACAGGGGCAGCAGGGAGAGACATGCGGGCCAGTGGTCCACAGGCCCAGTTGGACTTGGGCCAAAGAGCCTGAAGCACCTGTTGGGAGGCACCTGGAGAGAACCAGGACCTTTCTGGTGGCCTGGGGGTGGGAAAGACTGGACTTTCCAGGGATGCGTTCAGGTGTTCCGGAAGAGCCTTCTCAGAGTGACTCATGTTGCTTGCCAAGGCCAGATGGATGCCCGTCTGTTCCTTCAAAACTGGGGAGCCATGCAAACTTGGCGTTAAAGGCAGCACCACCTCACAGCTCCCCAGGGTCTCAGGACTGTGGCTTTGGGCAGCTGAGTGGGCAGGAAGCATCAGAAGTCAGTGAGCCCCAAGGTCAGGACCTGTCTTGTTTCCTTGAACAACTACTCTTTCTTTTTAAAACAGCTTTATTGAGGGATCATTGACATACTGTAAAAACCCAGCTGCTGCTTCCTAAGCCTTAACCTGGGGGGACTAGGAAAACCTCAGTCCCCATTTCTTGGGGCTGTGAACCAGGAATCCACTACAAGCTCCTGGCCTGGGAGGCACCCGGTCGCCACCCCCCACAGTGAATGTCGTCATCAGTGGCGGGGGGTGGGGAGCATCACGGGGACCCAGGCGTGGGCTTCAAGTGCTCAAGAGGATTGGTGACCCCTAAGACGTGGGCCGCTAGGGACTGGGCTCCCAGCCCGGCCCTGGGCTCAAGAGGCAAAGAGGACCCTGACCTTTCTGGATGTCCGATAGTCCAGCCTGGAGGGAGGGGTGCCTCCTTCTTAGCATCAGGGTCCTGGGGACCCTCACGATTCATACCTTCCCTCACCCAGGCTCACCGCCCTGACTCTGACACTCTCCTTAATTCCCAGCTTTGCAGTTGGCACTCCGTGTCCCGCGTCAGAAGCAGCTCCAAAAATGGAGTCCAGGTTCCTCGATGTGTGTGCGTGTGTGTGTGTGTGTGCGCGTGTGTGTGTGTGTCTGTCTGGCCTCCCACCCAGATAGATCACTGCCTGCAGGCAGACAAGGCACCCACCACGACTATTTTTGGTCCAGTCTGCCCATCACAGACTCAACAACAACAAAAAAGCGTGGAATCTCAGGAGGCTGGCCCAACTTACGTCTGGAGCCTGGACTCCCAGTGACCCACGTCCTCCACCCAAAGAGATTACTGGGCCAGGAGGCCAGCCTGAAATCCTCAGCTCTCCCAGCAGGCCCCTTCCCCCGCCCCACCCAGGCAAATGCCTCCCGTGGAGAAGGGAGGGGGACAGAAAGAAAAGACATGTGGCGTGTCAGCCTCCGGCCCCATGGAGGAGCCGGGCGCGGGCACTTTCCTGCAGCTGGGAGAGGGCTGAGCCCCATCCCCCACAACAAGCTGAGGCCAGAGAGTCGGGGACCTCTCCTCGCTGACAGGGGTTTCTAGGGTCCGTGAGCATGAGAGAGAGGAAGGGTCATGGCACTGCCCCAGGAGTAAGGGGACCCCCACCTTGCCAGCTTCTCACTGCAGAGGGGGTGGGACAGGGTGGGAGCACGCAGTCAGGGCACCCTGCCCCGGACAGTGGAACCAGGGACCTTGGCCACATCTTCCTGTCACCCTTGGGGGAGGACGAGTCCTTTCAAGTCCTGGCACTCCCGGAAGGCAGGATCTGGCGGGACTCCCCTGAGGAGACCAGAGGGCCACCCCAGAAGCCCAAGCCTCCCACACGCCCCTGGCTTGGCCCTCCCCTCCCACTCTGAGCCCCCAAAGGCCCAGCAGTTCACAGTCTAAAAGCCCAGCTCAGGGGTTACGCAGCTCAAGGCTGCAATCCCCTCTGCCCTGCTGATCTTAGGAGTGTTTGCTCAGCTAACCCTGTTTGCTCAGCTAACCCTGCCCTGTCCATCTCCTAGGGGTCAGCCGCCGGGGGGCAGGGGCAGGGCTGGAGGGCTGGCATGGCTGTGGGGGCAGGGCCTAGGCTGGCTCCCTGGGCTCTCTGGGCGACGCTGAGCAGTGCCTAGGGAGGGGGGTCCAGGGGCTTGCTGCGAGCCCTGGGCACCCTGGCTAGACCCCAGCAACAGGAGGTCCGGACTGCCTGGAGGCCTCTAGGCGCTGTGCTCCCGCAACTCTGGATCTGGCATCCTCTGCTCTAAAAGCCAAGCCCCTGCCCTCCCCAGAGCTGATACCCCCACATCGCAGAGAGGGGCAGGGATTTGGGGCAAAGGGTGGGGAAGGGCAGGGCAGCTGGGCACCCACCTGTGGGCTGTAGGGTGCTGGGGGCCCCTGGGGCCCAGGCAGTGGATGTTGGGGGGGTAGGAGAGGTGGGGTCCCCCCTAGTGGCTGCAGTGGCCACAGGGGCTTTGGGGATGGGCTCTTTCCGGGACCTGCTGATGCCTGGTGAGAGATGAGAAAAGTGAGAGAGGGTGCAGGTGCGGGTCAGTGGCGGGGGGCCAGTGCAGACGAACAGCTTACTATCCCACTGGGGGGCCCAGCATCCCCTCCGAACCCAGCTTCCTCTGGTCACTCTCTGCCCATTGGCATCCCACAGGGGTTGCATTTGGCCCCAAAGAGCCATGGCAGGGGGTAGGGTGGCACCCCTGGAAGCCTGAGACTTGGGGGTCTGCCGCTGGCTGGTTGTTTGACTCTGGCAAGTTCTCTCCTGCTGAATCTGAGAGCAGATGGCAATACCCACCTGGGGGTGCTGGCTGCAAGGACAGAATGAGATAGTACAAGGATCCTGCTTAGCTGATGCCCGGCACTGTGCATGTTTGATGATGACTTAACGATAGTCGGTCGGTCACCCCCTCCCACCCTCCCTCACCTTCCCTGTTGAATTCCTAGGACGCCCAGACCTTCCTTCAGACAGTCTGGTTGCTCTGGGGCCTGAGCTGAGCTGGACACATGGGGGTCTGGGTCACCTCCCCTAGCATCCCTGCAGCCGGGATCCTGGTTCATCTCACCCAGACTCCCCACGGGCGAGCAGCTGCCATGGTGATAGCTGTGGGCTGTGCAGAGGGAGGCCAAACCCTGTGATCAGACTGGGGTGGCTTCTGCCACCAGTCATGGAAGGTGACCCCCATTCTTGGCTGGCAGGAGTGGGAGAAGTGGGGGGTTCCTGGCGGGGGTGGGACAAAGGGATCTTTCCAAAGCAGCACCAGTCAAGAAGCTGGAGGGAAGGGCTTGAGAGACAGGAAGGAGGGAAGGAGGGGAAGAAGCAAATGGATCGGAGGAGGGGGTGGACCTGCGGAGGGGAGGACAGGAAAGTCCCATCTTTCCCCTCCTGTTCTTTCCAGGACGTGCAGAGAGGCTCGTGCACTGAGGGCCCCAGGCACCTTCCCCAGACGGGTGGCCCCGGCGAGTACTTACTGCCAACGGCGGAGCCTGCAGCGGCACCTGCGGAAAGAGGGGGGTCACAGCAGAGTAAGGAGGAGGTGGCAGGGCTGGGGACAGGACATCAGGGGGGCCGGGGCACCTCACCATGCAGGGACTGGGTCAGATTCTCCACTTACACCCTCACTGGTGCCTGAGAGGGAAGGGCTGCTCTGAGCCCATTGGGCAGATGGGGAAACTGAGTCTTGGAGCTGTGACTTACCCCATCAGGTGACCTGCTGATAAGCCTCTGCTGGGGGCCTCACATGCACCCTTCTCATTTGACTTTAGACTTTCAGGTCCTCCAGTGCAAGGCAAGGAGGTGGGAGGTCATCCTCTGGGGGGCAGTGGGGTGTCGGAGAACATGAGGGTCCCAGGCACAGGGACAGACTGGTTTACTGGAAGCTCTGATGGAAGCTGCCACAGGGGGAAGCCGCTGTGCCTGCGCCCATCTGGGAAACGCAGGGATGTCTGTGGGGTTGACGGGAAGGTGATCACAGCAGCTGTCACGTGCTGAGGGCTTTCTGCACATGGGCCCATGCTGAGGACCGCCCCCACCCCAGCCATTCAGTGCTCAGGGCTTCCTGGTGGCTCAGATGGTGAAGAATCTGCCTGCAATCCAGGAGATTCGATCCCTGGAAGATTCCCTGGAGAAGGGACTGGCAACCCACCCCAGGATTCTTGCCTGCGGAAATCCCATGGACAGAGGAGCCTAGTGGGGTAGCAAAAAGTCGGACACAACTGAGCGACTAATACTTTCACTTTATAATTTGGGTTTCTCTGTAAAGAATCCATCTTGCAATGGAGGAGACCTAAGTTCGATCCCTGGGCCGGGAAGATCCCCTGGAGAAGGAAATGGCTACCCCCTCCAGGATTCATTTGCCTGCAGAATTCCATGGACAGAGGAGCCTGGTGGGCTGCAGTTCACAACAGCCCTAGAGCAGGCTTTCAGGGTCCTGGTTCTACAAATGAGCAAAGGCTCAGCAGGAGAGACGGCTTGTCCGAGGTCCACAGTTCTGAGCGGCAGAGGCCTGACTCTGACTCTGAGCTGGCCGTTTCTGTCTGTGTGTGTCTGTGCTCTGGGGCTGCGGGCACCCAAGGCCACGGTCTGACCTGGGTGGGAGTCATCAGTCTCAGGAGGAAGGAGCCGGGGCCACAGCGTCCCCTCCAGGCAGTCCTGACAAAGGATGGGGCATGAGGAGCCCCAGGGTGGTTGCTGGGGTGTGGGCCTCTCCTGGTGACTCTGGGGGCGGGACAGTGAGGGGTGCCTGGGGGGATGGGCCTGGGGGCCCCACAGGATGACCTGCAGGTAATGGTATCGGTCTGTGGGTGCCGGGGGATCTCATGGATCCTTCTAGGAGGAGAACGGGGCCCAGAGAGGGGTTTCGGGGGGGTGGGGGGACAGCAGAACAGTTGAAGGGAGGTGAGCCTGTGAGTCAGAGGGAGGTGACAGCAACTCAAGAACTGGTTCTGGCAACAGAGATGGGTTGACGTCCTCCGGGTGGGGCAGGGCTGTCACCCAGAGCGCTGTCTGTGCCTTTGAAGGCCCGCGGAGGGCTGTGACTCTGGTAAATCACCCTTCAAAGGCCTCGAGAGTGTCCCTGGCACACACACGACATGCTGTCACGGCCTCATCGCGAGGCTTCCAGCTTTGATCAGCCTCAAGTTACATAAAGCTTTCACCACTCGGTTGCAGGGCACCGATGGATGGGCTCCAGAGAGTGTGCCCAGGAGGGGCGGGCTGAGTGGTCCTGGTAGCCCAGTCTGGCTTGGGAACTGGCTTCAGTGATGGCGCTTAACTTGCTGCCAAACTAGGAGGGCCCTGAGGGTTGCTGGGCCTCAGTTTGCTCATCTGGAAAGTAGGACCATAATGAAAACACCATCTGAGGGGCTATCAGAAGGCGGGGAAGCTGTATATAAAGTGCTTGGTGCAGCCTCCTCGACAAAGCACTGGCCGAGTGTCAGCAAGTCACTTGGCGGGGGGTGGGGGGCTGGCTGGGGAAAGCCCACCCTGGACAAGCTTGGGCCCTTATCCACAGCAGCTGGGGGCTCTCTGGGACTCAACTTCAAGGAGACACCCAGGGACTGTGCTGGGGAATGATGACGGGGACCCCCGAAGTGTGTTCACGGTGCAGGTGTGTGAGGGCACACCCTGAGGATGGACTCTGGCACTGGAAGACTGAGCCGAGAGAGCAGGGGCTGGGTAGAGGGCATGGCCAGGGCCTCGGAGCACCCCTCTGCAAAATGGGGCCAGGAGACCCACTTCCAGGGGCCACCCGGAGGGTCAAGGGGGGACCCCGTAGCATTTGGTGCCATGCAGTGCCTGTAAATGTCCTGTAAACACTGAGACATTTACGAGGGATGGTGCTGCTCCTCACGGTCAGCCTGGAGGGAGGGGTCCCCAGGGGTCCCCACCCACTCCTCCCTGACACCCTGTGGGCCTTCTCTCCTGCCTGGGGGTCATGAAGGGGAAGGTCAGTGAGAAGGATGCTGAGTCAGCTCATCTTAGGTTCCCAGCAGGATGCAGGCATGCTAGAGGGTCTTGATGACAAGGCCTGGCACTTGGGAGTTTGGTTAAAAAGAGTGTGCCCATGTGTGCACATGTGTGTGCATGTGTGTCAGTGCATGTGTGCATGTTTCTGTGCACACCTTTTTGCAAGTGTGTGTGCATGTGTTCACAAATGCGTCAGTGCGTGCATGTTCGTGTGCACACCTTTGTGCATCTGTGCACGAGCTCACAAATGTATCTGTGCATGCACGTGGCATGTTTGTGTGTGTGTTCCTATGTGCACATGCATGTGTGCATGTTTGTGTGTGCACACTCATGTGTGCATGCTTGCATGTTTGTGTGCACGCCTTTGTGTGTGTGCACATACCTGTGTGAGTGTGGGCATGTGTTCACACGTGTCAGCGTGTGCACATGTGCGTGTTTGTGTGTGCATATCTTTGGGAGTGTGTGCGTGTGTTCACATGCATCTGTGCATGCATGCGTGCATGTTTGTGCAGATCTATGTGTGGATGTGTGCGTGTGTTCACACACGTGTGTCCGTGCATGCATGTTTGTGTGCACACCTTTGTGCAAGTGTGTGTGCATGCATGTTCATGACAAGATCCGCAGCTCCTGAGGCTGAAGGTTGGGGGAGCCCATGGCCTTGCTGGTCTGAGGTGGGGAGGGGTGGGGGGTGCCCGAGTGCAACGGCCAGTCTGTGTACGCACACGCGTTGGGAGAGCCATGGGGCAGCGGCAGGTAGGATCCGGCGCGCCAGGACCGCGTGCGGAAGCTCCTCTTGCACTTGCCGCAGTCGGGGCCCGTGGTGTTGTGCTCACACTCGCACTGCAGGCTGCCCTCGCGCACGGAGCACAGGTTGGCGTGCAGGTTGCACTTGCACCTGGGGGGACATGGAGGGGCAAGACATCAGTGAGCGTGCAGGCGGGCTGTTCCGGCTGGGAGAGTGTCCGGGGTGGCCGGGAAGGGACCCTGAGGCCACCTGTCCAACCTGCCAAGACTCTCCTTTGGGGCAAGTGGCCCCGATGCGCCATTCTGAGTCCTTCCAGAAAGAGGTGCCCGGCTCCTGCCTCTCACCGGGTGTCCCAGATGCTGTATTTTTAGTAACACAGCTTTCGACTGCCGTGGCTCTCAACCATCGTGGTTGACAGGTAGCAAGAGTTACCTGCCCCTGGTTGCATGGACCTGGCCTTGGCCTCAGGTGGCATCCCCACTCTTGGCTGTGGCCCACACCCGTGCCCTTGAGGGAAGAAAGAAGCCCTGATTCCCAAAACCCTGTCAATTCATCCACACATGTATTATTCATTCATTCATTCAAATATTTATAGGCAACTCATCATTCTGAAATCAGTAAATAAAGGGAAAGAATCAAACATTTTTCTTGCATGGCCTTATAAAGTGTACCTCCAGGTAACCAACAGTTGATGAGGGGATGTTTCTTTTTATAGAAGCAGTCCAGCTGCTAATTGAAGAAGGAAAGATAGAATTAGAAAGTCATCATACAGCATCCCCTACTGAATGGATGGCTGTGAGCACAGAGCAGCAACAGAGACGTCCAGAGAAAAACTTCCCAGTGGGAGGGTACAGCCCACCCTGGAGCGGCCTTGTCAAGACAAATCGAACTTGAATCTGATCAATGCTCTGGAGCAGATTCTGGATCAGCTATGAACTCATCAGGGAATACAGAGGACAGAGAAACATACTAAACAACACCAGGGGGGAATGCAGCCAGCAAAATCCAGAAGTGATGACATAGCTTGTAGGACCGATGAATTGCAAGGGGGAGCCAAAACTTGATACAGAGGAAGGAGGAACCCAGATCAAGACAAACCTCAAGGGCAAAGCAACCAAGGGCAGGACTGGACCTCATCTGGGCCTTGGTTCAAACAACCCCTAAACTCAGATAAACAAAGCGTATTTGTGAGACAGTTTGAACACTAACTACATTTGGTGATATTAAATTGTGTGTGTGTTAGTTGCTCAGTCGTGTCCAACTCTGTGACCCCATGGACTGTAGCCCACCAGGTTCCTCTGTCCATGAAATTCTCCAGGCAAGAATACCGGAGTGGGTAGCCATTCCCCTCTCCAGGAGATCTTCTTGACCCAGGGATCAAACCTGGGTCTCCTGCATTGCAGGTGGGTTCTTTACCATCTGAGCCACCAGGGAAGCCCAATGTTAAATTAATGTTTATTAACTGCAGTGATGGTATTGTGATTATGTTTTTAAAAGTCCTTATCTCTAGAGACACACAAATATTTACAGATGAAATGATCTGATGGCTGGGATCTGCTTCAGAATAACACAGAAAGGGAGAACATGGGGAGAGACGCAGACAAAACGAGAAAGGCTATGAGTTAATTGCTGAAGTTGGGTGACAGGTATGTGGCAGTTCATTACAGTAGATTCTATTTTTGTATGCATGTTGGAAAACCTCTGTAATAAAAGAGAGAGACAGAGTGCTCTACATTCTGATATGGGAAGATTTCCAAGATATATTGTCAATATTTGTAAAAAGCAGAATAACATGTTTGGTAGAATTTTCTTTTTATTAAAATAAGCAAAGAAAAATATTTATAGGGCACCTGTTATGTGCCAGACTCTGAGCTGGGAATGGTAAGTACAATGGTTGATAAAGCAGATGGGGTCCTTATTCTGATGGAGCATAGCGTCCAGCAGGGAGACAAGGAAAAAAAATCAGTGGTGAGGGAAGGGCAGGGAGTTGATTAACAGGTGGAGCCCAAGGGATTTGAAGGACAGTGGAGTGATCAGTATGACACTATCATGGTGGACCCATGACGTTATGCATTTGTCAAAACCCGCAGAACCCAGACAGCATCAAGATAGAGCCCTAATGTCAACTGGACTTGAGTTGACGATGACATATCAGTATCGGTTCATCAACTGTAACAAAGGTATCATAGGAAAGCAAGATGTTAATAACCTAGGTATTAGGAGTCCTCTGTGCAATCCACTCAATTTTCTGTAAACCTAAAACTCCACAAAGACATAATCTTAAAATAATAATCACGCAAATCTTTTTAATTAAACATCAATGTCAGTTGTCATCGGTGCCCATGTGTTCTACGAAGGAGAGGGGATCATAGGGTCTCAGTCTGAGCGGGGAGCAGGATAGGCTTCCAGGAAGAACAATTTAAATCTGAGACCTGCAAGAGCATCAAGAGTTACTCAGGCAAAGAGGCGAGAACCTTCTGGAGGAGACAAGAACACGAGGGAAGACATCCCTGGGCCAAGAAGAGCTCAACCAATGAGGCCTGAGATGAGATGAGATGAAAGAGGGGAGGAGGTGGCCAGACCTGACATGGAGGCTGGATTCTGTTCCGGAAGCCCTGGGAAGGTCAGAGGTGTCCTGCTCTGGCTCGCATTTTATATGTCATCGTGGCGGCTCCATGAAGGATGCTTTGTCTGGGAGACCAGAACCCGGGCATGGTGGGGTGGGGGGCGGCAGGGAGGAAGCCGTGCCTGGCTGGCAGCAGAGGGCAGTGGCCTGGACGAGGGTAGAGGCACCTGCATCCCACCAGGGATGCCCAGAGTGGGCAACACTCCCCATCACTGGCCCCCAGCATCTCCAAGATTGTTTGCTGAAAGCTTACCCGGCATTTCTCCTTCAGCGTACGATTCCCCCTCCTCTTCACACCTCGCCTCCCACTCAGCGACGCTCCTCCTGGACGGAGTGTCCCCCCTTAGCCTCTGCTTATCCACGTGATGAATATTTAACTTCCTACATCTTCCTGCCTCATAAATCTGTCCTGCCAGACCCTTCATCCTGGCTCTCACTGCCCCCACCCACTCCTACCCTCCTTGTCTCCATCTGACTGGAGCACCGCTGTGAGGCTGCCCTTCCAGGGCAAGGATACCCAACCCGGGAGGAGCTGCTTGCCAGGTTTCTAGCAGCCCTGCAGCTCTGAGTTAACCTGCTGCCTGCTGCTTCAGAAGTGTCAGAGCTGCCTTTCGTAATATAGGTATTTTTTAATTTTAATAATTTTCTGTTGATATGTTGCATTTTCATTTTAATTCAGTTCAAGAACTTTATCTTTTTTGGACTGCACAGCGTGAGGAATCTTAGTTCCTGGACCAGGGATTGAACTCGTACACCCCACTGCCAGTGGAAGCTCAGAGTCTTAACCACTAGACCACCAGACAAGTCCCCACCTTCCTTCTTATAACTTCTCTCTGACATCAGATCATCTTGCAGGATGGTTATGGAAATTAGATACAGCCATGCTATGGGGTATTATAAAGCCATTAAATATTTCTTTCCTGGTGGCTCAGTGGTAAAGAATCTGCCTGCAATGTGGAGACCTGGGTTGGATCCCTGGGTCAAGAAGATCCCCTGGAGAAGAAAATGGCAACCCACTCCAGTATTCTTGCCTGGGAAATCCCATGGACAGAGGAGCCTGGTAGGCTAGAGTTCATGAGGTCACAAAAGAGTCAGACGTGACTTAGCGACTAAACATTTTGTTGTCAGAGGCTATTTCAAGCCCTGGGAAATGTTCCTAATACAAATGAAAAGACCAAAACTAGTGACTGTTTGCTGTGTGCCAACGGGCATCTCATCTGGCCTCTGAATGGCTACCAGAGCCGGTATCACTGTCACCTTCGCTTTAAAGACGAGGAAACGGAGGCTCAGAGAGATTAAGCATCTTGCCCAGAGTCACAGGGCTGCCCAAAACCGACTGGGACTGGAACTCAGAGATATCCAGCTCTGGAGTCCAAGAGGTGAATATGGGTTAGAATACGGGTTGTAAAAAGTAGGACACCGACTGTATGCATTATAGTGCTATGGACTGAACTGTGTCACTCTCAAATCCATATGTTGAAACCCTAACACTCAATGCAACTGTATTTGGAGACAGAGTCCTTGGACTTCCCTATAGCTCAGATGGTAAAGCGTCTGCCTACAGTGCAGGAGACCCGGGTTCAATCCCTGGGTTGGGAAGATCTCCTGGAGAAGGAAATGGCAACCCATTTCCAGTATTCTTGGGAAATCCCATGGATGGAGGAGCCTGGTAGGCTACCGTCCATGGGGCCGCAAAGAGCAAGACACGACAGAGCAAGTCATGTCCGACAGAGTCCTTGGAGGGGAAATTAAAGTTAAATGAGGTCAGAAGGGTGGGGCCCTAATCGAATAAGGTTAGTGCTCTTACAGGAGGAGCAACAGACCCCGGAGCTCTCTCCATCATGTGAGGACACAGTGATAAGTGGACCAGCCGCAAGCCAGAAAGAGGGGTCTCACCAGAAACTGACCCTGCCGGCATCTTGATATTGGACTTCTAACCTCCAGAATTGTGAGAGAATAAATGAATGTTTGTAGTTAAAGCCCCACACTCTGTGGGACTCCATTATGGCAGCCCAAGCAGATTATTACCAGACTATGGGCTTCCCAGGTGGCAAGAACCCATGTGCCAATGCAGGAGACTAAGAGATTTGGGTGTGGTCCCTGGGTGGGGAAGATCCCCTGGAGGATGGCATGGCAACCCACTCCAGTATTCTTGCCTGGAGAATCCCATGGACAGAGAAGCCTGGTGGGCTATGGTCCATAGGGTCACAAAGGGTGGGACACGACTGAAGCGACTTAGCATGCACACACACATCAGACTATAGTCAGCTCCTGACTGTGTGTGAGTTCACACCTGAAACGCCAGCAGACAACGCATCTCGGTACTCGTGTGGTTGTCTAGGGAGGGAGGGGATGGGATTGTAAATGATTTCTTTCCTTCTGTGTCACTTTGCATGCTTCCTACCTCCTCTACAGTGAGCAGGTGTTACTTCGGTAAGCAGAAAACAGATGAGATTTGAAACCTGAAATCAGGCTGGTTCCTGAGCTCACACAGGTATTTCCTCTCAGGAGGAGAAGCAGGTCTATCAGGGTCCGGTTTGGGAAGCCACCGCTGCTCATGACTCTCAGGTCCCGGGTCCACAGATGTCCACTGAATTCTCTGGACTAGAATTCTGAAGCATCAGCTGGCACGAAAGACTATGCTGTTTTAACTTCATCTTCCTTGCACCCTGGCCCTGTCAGGTTTTACTGCAGCACAAAGCTGAAATAAACGGAGCTTGAGAAAGTCTGTTCCCTGTTTCTCTGGAGCTCCAATCTACTACCACACGAGTACTGTGGGCCTGCTATATGCTAGGTTCTGGGAAAGGCACAAAGAGGGTTGCACAGGCCCCAGTTGGCACTGGGGACCCTTCTTCCTGGAAACATGAGACCCAAAGATGGTCCATGGCAAAGAAAGATTCTGTGTTTGAATCTTATTGGTCAACACGTACGATGCTCTCCTAACGCTGTCCTTCCCTGCTCCCTGATTGGCCCTCTGCCCAGGGCTTCCCTGGTGGCTCAGACAGTGAAGAATCTGTTCTGCCTGCAACGTAAGAGACCCGGGTTTGATCCCGGGGTTGGGAAGTTCTCCCGTTGGAGGAAATGGCTACCTACTCCAGTATTCTTGCCTGGGAAATCCCATGGACAGAGGAGCCTGGAGGGCTACAGTCTATGGGGTCACAAAGAGTTGGACATGATTGAGTGACTAACACTTTCACTTTTTCACCCAGAGTCCTAGTGTACATTAGCACATCAGAGGCTCTGACAAGTCCTGCAGGAAAGAAACCTGCTGACATTGTCTAACTAAAGTTTGCAAAACATATTTGGCCTCGGAAGGTTTTAATTTTTTTTCATCTGAATTCCTATTTAACATCCCACGGAGCTAGCTGGACAGGAACACCTCAGCTGTGTGCAATGTACACCATGTCTCTGGCCCGAAGATCAGATATTTTTAAATATCAGCTACAGAAAGAAAAGACTGCCATCTTAACTTTGGGTGATCACACTGACCTTGGCTTGTTAAAAATTTGTTAAAGGGCAGCTGAATCTGAGAAATGTATTGTAATTACGATAGATGAGAGTCACAGAATGTGAGAGCTGGGCAGGCCTGGCAGGGGTGAGAGGTACAGGCAGGGAGAAGCCTGTCCAAGGTCATGCAGTTTAAAGGCCACTCTGGGTCCAAATCCAGACATTTCTCCCTGACTCCGGCTCTGCCCCGCCCCACGCTGGCCATCCCCTCCCACCATCTTCATCTCCCAGAGGGTGTCTTGGCTTCTCTGCCTCCCTGGTTGAGCCCTGGAATGAGTATGGAGAGAAGTTCTCTGCCAGGAGGAGCCCACACGGTGTGGGGGAAGGTCCACCAGGACTGGCACAGAAAGAGAACCCAGTCAGTGGAGCTGCTTCTCAGACTTCCTGACCTGTGCAGGGAGCTCGGGTGATGCTGCCTGTGTGTGTGTGTGTGGGGGGGGCCTCACCTTTCTGGCTCTGTGTCCCTCTATGTCTCTCCACGTCTCTGTCTCTCGCTGTCTCTGTCCACCACAGGTCTGACCCCGCTTTCCTCTGGACCTCTGCACATCCCTCTGCTGGGTGCGCTGCCAGGCTCTGCTCCTTTCTCCTAAAGCTAACACCTAATGAGAGTGTCAAGTTCAAGGCCCAATGCCACTTCCGCAGGCAGGCCTTTCATTATCCTGCCTCTGTCAGCCCCTGCTACACTTCCTTTGTCCCAATGTTCATTGTGATCAGGCTCATCTCCCAAAGTGGACCACGCGAGATGGCTGGGAGAGATGTGAGTATGAACTGCAGAAGAGTTTAATAGTTTTTGTTTAGTTTTTATTACACACAGCTCCCCTGATAGCTCAACTGGTAAAGAATCTGCCTGCAATGCAGGAGACCTGGGTTCGATCCCTGGGTTGGGAAGATCCTCTGGAGAAGGGATAGGCTGCTCATTCTATTATTCTGGGGCTTACCTTGTGGCTCAGTTGGTAAAGAATCCACCTGCAATGTGGGAGACCTGGGTTCGATCCCTGGGTTGGGAAGATCCTCTGGAGAGGGGAAAGGCTACCCACTCCAGTATTCTGGCCTGGAGAATTCTATGGTTTGTATAGTCCATGGGGTTGCAAAGAGTCGGACCATGACTGAGGGACTTTCACTTTGATTACACAATAATTTTTTAAGGGATAAATTCACCAAACCCGGGAATCTCAGGAAATATTATTGTCTAAGTGAGGCCAAAATTTAAAAGTGTATTCATTAAAAAAAAATCAGTAAGTAAACAAATCATTTGAGATATCCTTATGCTAAAGACTAATATTAGAACTCAACCTCATGCCATCCACAAAACTTAACTCAAAATTGATCAAAGACCTATATGTAAGAGCTAAAATTAGGTAACTGAAAAAGAAACAGGGGTAAATCTTTGAGACGTTGGATTAAGCAATGGTTTCTTACACGTGACACCAAAAGTACAAGCCACAGAAGAAAAAATAGAGACACTGGACTTCATCAAAATTACATACTTTTGTGTTTCGGGGGAAGCCATCAGGAAAGTGAAAAAACACACAGAGTGGGAGAAAAATCTTGCATTATTAACTGAATCCCTGTGAAAACCCGGAAGGCATCACTCTTCCCATTCTACAGGTGAGGAAGTAAGATTGGGGTCGGTCAAGGCCTCTGGGTGGAAGAGGCTGGATTTGAGCCCAGAACTGTTGGATGCAATACTCGGGTTTCATCTCCACTCTCCTCCCGGTGTCTCTCGGCTCTCCCCTTACCTTGATTCCACCTGGATGGTGAAGGCCGGGGGGAGGGCCGCTGGGCTGATCCTCCCAAGCCCGTCACCAATTCTGAGGCCCAGCCTTGGCCAAGGAAACGCAGGAGAAAGAAATTCCCTTTCCTGCCTCCTGTCCCAACGCCAGCCGCTGCCTGCATCTAGAGCGGGGCAGGTGGTCCAGACTCCTGGCTGCACCTCTGGCCCAGACATTTCTCCTGCTCCATGGGATCAATTTTCCCAAGGAACTGCTTTCTGAATTTGACCTTTGAGAGCCATCAGTCTCACTAGAAAATCATCGCCTGAGCCACCTGACCCTGCTACACAGCACTTCTCGGTTTATCCATCAGGAAGCATTATTTAATAACGAACAAAATGGACAGTGCAAGGCCGGCCAGCCCATGGGACCTGCCCCTGGCCAGCAGTGCCCCCTCCACCCCACCCCGCCCATCAGGATCTGCTGCCCGTCCCATCACAGAATGCCAGGTCTCTGACCCTGTGGACGGTGTCCCATCACAGAATGCCAGGTCTCTGACCCTGTGGACGGCGGCTGGATTGGTAAGAAAGGGGGTGGGGGAGGGGCAGAGGTGCTGAGTCAGCAGCCAGAGCACCAAGCCGATTCCCTGCTCCGGTTTTGCCCCGGTGACCTTGAGCAAGTCACTTCTCCCGGCCTCAGACCTTCCAACTGCAAACGGAAGGGCTGAGTTACATCTTAGCTTTTCGACTTTTCTAATATTCAGTTGTTCGTGGGCCTAACATACTGTTGCGTTATCTGGCACACAGTGGGCTCTAATCAAGAGGGGCTGAATGAATGACGGAGGAAGAAAGGCCGGGAGGGGGCAGATGCTGCGCAGCAGCTCTCTGCGCAACACCTCGCGCGGCAGGCCAGGCGGCGCCTCGCGGAGCAGCGTGGGGGCGGGCGGCCAGCCTCAGGGTCTTAGTCTCCTGGTAAACTGGGGACTTGACGGCTCCCATAGGGCCGCGCAATGGAAGGACAAGAATGGGCTGGCATGGGGGCAGTGCTCAGAACAGGGTCAGGCGCATAGCCAGCCTTCCATACACGCCAGCTGCATTGCCCTTGCTAGGATCTGTGGATTCCTAGGAACAAAGACAGGTGCCCAGCCCCATGGGACAGTTCCCCTCATCCGAGCTGCCTTGCCAGCACCCTACCCTAGAGCCCCTCTTGGCAGCCAGCACAAATGCCCCCCATCAGTTGACTTGTTCTCTGGGTCCCTGGGTGTCCCCACCAGGGGAACACGCCCAGTGTCTTAGAGTTGCTCCCCTGAAGGGCCTCCTGTCACTACGGTTGCCAGATTTAGCAAATAAAAATATAGAATCCCTGGTTAAACTTGAATTTCAGGTAGACAAGAAATAATTTTCAAGTATAAGCAGGTCTCAGAGATTCCATGGGTTCAGCTCCAGACCAATGAGGCAAACACAGCAATAAAGGGAGTCAGACGGTATTTTTGGTTTCTCGAAGAACATAAACGTCACACGCAGGGACTTCCCTGGTGGTCCAGTGGCTGGGAGTCCACCTGCCAATGTGGGGGACATGGGTTTGATCACAGGTCTGGGAAGACTGCATGAGCCGAGGGGCAGCTAAGCCTGAGAGCGGCAACCACTGGAAGACTGGGGCTTAGAGAACAGCTTTCTGAAGGAACTGCTCTGCAACAAGACCCCCACATCACAGCGAAGAGTGGACCCCACTCACCACAACCAGAGAAAGCCCGTGCACAGCAATGAAGACCCAGAGTGGCCAAAAAAAGGTAATCTTTACCCTATCCTGTAGAACTGTGCAACAGCACTATGCCTACAAAAATGTACAGCTTTTAACTAAAGAAATGCTACATTTTGAAAAATGCCAGCCCTCATCTGAGCCTTTGGTGAGTCATAGTAGTAAGATCACAGACCGATGATCACCACAACAAATGTAATAATAAGAAAAGTCTGAAACAGTGCAAGAATTACCAAACCGTGACTCAGAGACCTGAAGTGAGCAAGGAAGCGAAAGTCGCTCAGTCGTGTCCTACTCTTTGCGATCCCATGGACTTCTCCAGGCCAGAATACTGGAGTGGGTAGCCTTTCCCTTCTCCAGGGGATCTCCCCAACCCAGGGATCAAACCCAGGTCTCCCGCATTGCGGGCAGATGTTTTAGCAGCTGAACCACAAGCAAAGCCCAAGTATGACGGAGTGGGTAGCCTATCCCTTCTCCAGGGGATCTTCCTGATCCTGGAATCGAACCGGGGTCTCCTGCATTGCAGGCGGGTTCTTTACCCGCTGAGCTACCAGGGAAGCCCTAAAAACGATGTGGGAAAACCAGCACCAACTGACTTGCTTGATGCAGAGCTGCCACGAACCTTCAATTTGTGAAAAACACAGTATCTTCGAAGTTCAGTAAAGCAAGAGCAGTAAAACAAGCTTTGCTCACATGTCCCATGAAATAATTGGGACGCGTTTGCACTAAAAACACTATTAATACTTGTGGCTTATCTGAAATTCAGGTTTGGCCCCTCAGCCTGCATTCATCTGGCAGCCCCACCTGCCACCCCTGCTCACCCTCATGGTGAACCACCGCCATGGTGGTTCATGGTTGGCCCTCTGCCCAACCCCCGATCCCTTTCAAGGCCTGGCCTGAGATGTCCTTGCCCACCCACCCACCGCAAGCTGGTCCAGCTGCCTGCCCGCCTGCCCTCCAGAGAGGGGGGCACAGCTGCCTCCCCGCCTAAATCCCTAAGTCCTTTCTTGTTCTCCAGTTGATGAGTCCCTAACGAGCCCCAGGGGAGGGCCAGGAGGGACTGGAGGCAGGGTTGAGCCTCACCTCCTGGAGCAGGCCATCACACACAACCCAAGTTCTCAGGGAAACGTGCCCTGCTCTTGCCAGGAGGAGACTGACACGCGGACTTCACCCCATCCCGTCCACCCGCTGGGCCTGGCTGGGGGCCTGACAGCCGCTCAAAGCACGAAGCTCTCGTCAGGATGGCAGGGGCGCCAGCCCGTGCCAGGCGCCAGCACGCCCTGCCCCACAGGGAGGGGCAGGCAGTGCCCGGGAGCTGCTGGCGGGAGCGCCATCTGGACATGGGCCTGGCACTGGGGCTCCATGAAAATCGTGAGCTGGGCCCTCCCCTTCTCAGGGTGAGAGAAGCCGGGGATTTGGAGAGCCTCCCAGACAGGAGGGCGGAGGAATGTAGGTCAACTCCTGACTGCCGGAAAGACCGGAAAGAGTGATGTCATCGGTTTCTGGGGGAAAGAGGGGGAAGCGGTGAGTTTGGGTGAACAAGAGATCTGGGTGCTTGGAAGTGGGAGGGGAGGAGGAGGGGGCTGGCCCCCCTCAACCATCAACCCTGCCGGGATTTCAGGGCACTCACGGGGGTGCCCAGGTCGGGGGCACACAGGAGAGCCCAGGACCCCAGGGCTTCTTGGTAATTGCTCCCCTCTGCCTGGCACCTCCCGCACTGCTTTTACCACTTGTCCGAACGTCATTACATATGGAGCCTTCTGGGGAAGGATGGGCGTATTTCTGACACCTTGAAGGCTAGAGTTGCTAGAAACAAACTTCTATTTTAAAGCTACCAGCAGTGTCTTCCCGTTTCTCTTGCCAGAGAGAGCATTTATCTCTGGGGAAAGACTGTTCTTTTGTTTGGGGAGAAAGATTGCAGTGGGCTGTTGGGTGTACAGGGACGCAAACCCCATGCCTCCGCTGGCCTAGAGACATTAGCAGGTGAGGGTGGACACGTGGGGGAGAAGGCTGACCCCGAGAAGGGCACGGCCCTCGTGGAAGGGCTCATGCATCTGGGGTTGGGGACCTGGACCCCAAGGGGGAATGGGAGGCCATGGGACGGGGCTGGGGGCTCATGGGAGACGTGGTCCAGGGGCTGTGCCTCCCAGGCAGCAGGTGGCCAAGGCCAACGGCCGGATCTCGGTGTCATTGCTGGCTAATGGCCATTCTTTGAAGTGTCCCCTTTGTACGTGACCATTCTCACTGACTCGTCCCAGGGGCCAAGTCCACTTGTGATGGATCCCTGTGGCCTGGGGGTGTCAGACCTTTAGGGGATTAAGGAAGAGACTATGTTCTTGGCTGGTACACACCAGCAGGGAGAGACTGGTATGCGTCAAGGACGCAAGCAATAATCAGGAGAAATGCCTGGAGAGGATGGGTCAAGAGGGGATGAGGGGGAGCTTCCCGCTGGTCCAGTGGTTAAGCCTCCACGCTTCCAATGCAAGGGGCGAGAGTCGGATCCCTATTGGGGGAACTAAGACCCCACATACTGCACAGTGCGGCCAAGAAATAAAAATAAAATAGGGAATTCCCTGGCAGTCCAGTGGCTACGATTCCATGCTCTCACTCTTAAGGGTCTGGGTTCAATTCCTGGTTGGGGAACTAAGATCCCACAAGCCAAACAGTATGACGGCCAAAATATAAAACACAAGAGGTGACGAGTGATGAGGATAGCTGGGGATCCCTGGTAAGGGATACCGGACTCATAGAGAATTTGTGGAGTGACAGCAGGACTGGGGTATTATCGGGAAGAGGGCTCCTAGATGCCAGAGAACTCGAGCCATCTGGGTCAAAAAAGTGCAAGTCAGGGCCTGAGACCCCGAGAAGAGGGGGACTGAGCGCCGAGCTGCAGGGCGCGGGTGTGCGAGACCTCGGCTGCTCAGCATGACCCGGGGCTCTCAGGGCGATGTGGATAAATGCTGGCTGCTGGGTCTCCTGGTACACAGTCAGGCCTGCAATCAAATTCATTGGCCAAATCTGATTTGGGCTTCTGTGCAAAGTCCTTTTGTATTAAGTGCTTTAACGGACATCACCTCCTCCAGTCCACTGGTAAATCCTATTACCCATTATAAGGCCAGAGGCAGCTTCGACCAGCAGGAAGCTGAGAGAAGGGTGCTGGGGAAACTCGGGCGTGTGGCTTGAGGGAGACACAGTGTGTGTGTGTGACCGGGCTGGACTAAAGCAACATCATCTCTTCCCCTGTGGGAGAGCTCAGCACCCTGGAGGCAAGGGCCAGACCTGGTGGGGGGTGGGTGCTGGGAGGGGAGAGGAGAAACATGAGGCACGCTGCGTGTGCTGTGGAAGCAGGGGGGCTGGAGGGACGGGGTGGATGTCCACAAGCCCATTGGTTTTGTCGCCTCACCTCCTGGCTCCCAGATTCCAGGTGCACCCCTCTCTGAAAGAATTACTGATGGTGAGGCCCATCTGTTTGTGTTTACTTGTTCATGAATGAACTACCCAAATACACAGCCTGGCTCCCGGGTCCTCGGTGCTGGCCTTACAGTCTTACAGGTCGGGAACACAGACCCAGACCCTGTTCTTGCAGAGCTCGGAGCTCGGGGTGGGGAAGGGGACGCAGCTGGGTGTAAGCGTGGCTGCAGCTGGGATAGCTGCTTTCTTCTAGAAAGCCTGAGAAGGGGGCGCAGAGGAGGGCCACCCAGATCCCAGTCCCTGGGGGCCCCAGAGAGGTGCTCTCTGAGCCAAACCCTGAGGAATGAGGAGTCTGCCAGACAGCAGGGGTGAGGGTGGGCAGGATGTGTCCCAGGAAGAAGGAACAGCTCAGAGGCAAGTCAGAGGGACCCCGCTGCGGGCAGGGGGCTGATCTGCCAGAATGCAGAGCCCAGCATGCCCAGGGAGGTGGGAGGAAGGGTCTGTGGCCCATGGGGACGGAGTTTCTAAGGTCAATGGGGAACCACTGAAGGGCGCTGTTCCGGGAAGTGGCGTGACTGGGTTTGGGTTTGGAGGAAACCTCTGCATGGAAGGGGGCGGGCCAGTCATTTCCCCAGGCAAGATCCTGATGGAGGGTGTGTCCCTCTCTGGGGGGCAGGGGTGGTGATGGGTCCGTAAGAAATGCTCAGGCTGACGGGCTGGGGGAGGGCTGGGTAGGAATCCAGAGGTGGTCACACTGGTCAGAATGGCCGTCGTCAAAGTCTCTAAGTAACAAATGCTGGAGAGGGTGTGGAGAAAAGGGAACCCCCCTACACTCTGGGGGGACTGTAACTTGGTGTAGTCACTATGGAAAACAGTATGAAGGGTCCTTAGAAAGCTAAAAGTAGAGCTACCATACGAGCCAGCAATCCCACTCCTGGGCACACACCCAGATGAAACTGTAAGTCAAGAAGATACACGCAGTGTTTACAGCAGCCAAGACACGGGGACAACGTAAACGTCCGTCGATAGAGGAACGGACAAAGGCGATGTGGCGGATGTTCACAGCAGAGCACCACCCGGAGAGAAGAGGAGCGAAATTACGCCGCGCGCAGCACGGATGGACCTAAGGATGATCGCACTAAGTAAGCAAGCCAGAAGGAGAAAGACAAATACCAGATGAAACCAGTTATACGTGGAATCTAAACCATGACGCAAACGAACGTGTCCGTGACACCGAACCAGGCCCACAGGCAGAGAGAACAGACTTGTTGCCAAAGGGGACGGGCTTAGGGGAAGATGCAGTAGGAGGTTGGGGTGAGCACATGTAAGCTTTTATACATAGGCTGGATTAACAACAAGCGCCTACCGCATAGCACAGGGGACCACATTCAGTATCCTATGAGAAACTCTAAATAGCCTATGAGAAACCGTAATGAGAAAGAATACACTTAAAACATGTATACAGACATCTAACTGAACCGCATTGCTGTACACTAGCAATCAGCACATTGTAAATCAACTATACTTCAGTGAAAAAAAAAGGGGGGGATCCAGAAGTAGGCATTTCCCCAGAGTGGAAGGAGGCAACTGCAAATGGGGGGAGAGGCCCCCCAGTCTCCCCAAGGCCGGAGCAGGCCGGCCGAGGCTCCTTGACGACCCTGGGCTGCTGAGAAAGCCCCAGCTCCGTCCTCTGGGTCGGCTTCTGTGAGCCGGGGTGCACGGCGGCGGTGGGGCATGGGATGCGTCTGTGACTGATGCTTGTGGAAGCAGATTCCCATGTGTCGGTGGGGCTGCACATGCGTGCGGCCTGGAGGGGTACACACAGGGGAGCACCAGTGCGTCTGAAGTGTGCTTGATGTGGGCATGTGTACCAGCGAGCCTTCAAAATGTGGCCCTCCAGGCTCCCTCTGCTAAGGGGTAGGGAGGCGGCCAAGCCAGGGTGGCGGCGGAACAGGACCTTGCAATTAGCCTGCAATTGATCTGCCTCTTCCCCAGGTGGATTTCCCCTGCCCAGCCCTGTCTGTCCGGCCCACGCCTCATTAGCCCCGGTTACAGCTA
The DNA here is from genome assembly GCF_014754425.2 of Oryx dammah. Classification (NCBI taxonomy): domain Eukaryota; kingdom Metazoa; phylum Chordata; class Mammalia; order Artiodactyla; family Bovidae; genus Oryx; species Oryx dammah. The sequence continues at coordinate 101,076,131 of NW_024070209.1, read as the reverse complement.
CATAGATCCTATGGATCACCAGGCTGGGAGCGGGGCACAGGAACCTGCCTGGTCCTCCACACTCCCTGAGATGCTGTTGACACTAATGCTCTTCCAAGGTCACTACCTCTAACATGAAAATAAGTTTCTCTTTCCTGCACACCCAATGACTCATGAAGCGGGCGGGGCAGAGAGCTGGACAGGAGCAGAGATCCAGGGATTCATCTTGGCTGCAGCGGGTCCTCCACGTGAGCGATATATCCGTAGAAAGGGGGTTTGGTTCCCCTGACCACGTACTGACTCCTTGTGAGTGACAGGGGCACCCATCTCCTGAGCACCTGCTGCATGATGTCGGGTCTCGAGCTGAAGACCTGCAGTTCTCAGACGGGTCTCAAAACGACAGGGTCCCATTTCACAGATGGGGAAACTGAGGCCCAGGGAAATTGAAGAGACTTGATCTGGGCCATAAACTAGCGAATGAAAGAGTCTGAATTCAAATGCAGGCTTCTCTTTGACACTCAGGTGGGCCGCCACTGACTCATTTCAGAGAGACCTCAGAGCTGGCAGGATGACTGCTCTTGGTTGCCATGAGGATACGGGATCCTTAGAAATGGTGCTGTGGTCCCTCCTTCTCTTTAGGAAGAATATTCTCCTTCCTCCAGACTCCCCATCAGCTCGTGCCCTGTTTCCCTGCTCCCCCTCAGGATCAAATTTCTTGAAAGCCTTATCAGCACTGCCTTTTTGTTTTTCTACTCCTCACTCATTCTTTAAAAATTTTCTGCATTCACCCTGGAATCCAGTCAACCTGGCCTTCATCCCCGATTCCCCCAAACCTGCCCCTTTAAGGCCACCTTTGATCTCCCTATTGCTAAGTCCACGGACCCACCTTCCTGTCCTCTGTCTGGACCCCGTAGCAACCCTGGGCACTGACGCCCCTGCCCGGTGCCCACTCCTCCTGCTGGGCTTCGGGGCACTGTCCCTCCAGGTTTCCTCCCCCCGTGGCTCCTCGTTCTCCGTGTCCTGCCGTCGCCGTCTAGCTTCCCAGGCTCCATCCCCGGTCAGCCCTCCTCTTCCTCCTCTGTCTCAGAGCCTCACACACCCCGGTGGTGTCGGGTGTCATCGCAAAGCCCAGGACCCCTGGTGCCCAGTGCTGCCTGCCCTTCAGACTTGCCTGTCCAGAGGCGCTGATCTCAAGGGCATCTCACAGCAGCAGGTGCAAACAGAACTCTGTCTTCCTCTTCGGGGACAGCCACTCAGGAAAACTGATCCACAGTTTCTTAGAAAGTTAAACACACACTTATCATATGAACCCACCATCCCACACCCGGGGATTCACTCAAGAGAAATGAAAGCTTATGCTCACTCCCAATCATTCACACGAGTGTTCAAGGCAGTTCTATTCATAGTTGCCCCAAACTGGAAGTGACTGAAATTCCCTTTGACAGGTGGATGTCTTAGGGGACCGTTGACCAAAATTGCCCTCTTTGCCTCTGCAGGGGGCGTTCCCCACCACCTGAGCCCTGACGTCAGGTCAGTCCTCCCAGCCACCCTTCCTGTTTTTCCCTGTTTGCTACCTTCCCAGCAACCTGAGTCACCCATGGTGGTTTCGTTTGTTTATTTCTGATTCTCTCATTTCAGTTCAGTTCAGTTCAGTTCAGTCGCTCAGTCGTGTCCGACTCTTTGCGACCCCATGAATCGCAGCACGCCAGGCCTCCCTGTCCATCGCCAACTCCCAGAGTTCACTCAGATTCACGTCCATTGAGTCGGTGATGCCATCCAGCCATCTCATCCTTGGTCGTCCCCTTCTCCTCCTGCCCCCAATCCCTCCCAGCATCACAGTCTTTTCCAATGAGTCATCTCTTCGCTTGAGGTGGCCAAAGTACTGGAGTTTCAGCTTTAGCATCAGTCCTTCCAATGAACACCCAGGGCTGATCTCCTTCAGAATGGACTGGTTGGATCTCCTCGCAGTCCAAGGGACTCTCAAGAGTCTTCTCCAACACCACAGTTCAAAAGCATCAATTCTTCGGCGCTCAGCCTTCTTCACAGTCCACCTCTCACATCCATACATGACCACAGGAAAAACCATAGCCTTGACTAGACAGACAGGACTGTAAACCCCGTGAGGCCATTGGATACAAAGTGCCTGGCTGTGTTGGACACATAATACATATTGCTATGGACTGAATTGTGTCCCCCAGAAAGACAGATTGAAGTTCTAACCTCTGGTGTTTGTGACTCTGACATGATGTGGAAATAGGGTCTTTGCAGATGTGATCAAGGTATAAACTAAGATAAGGCGATGCTGGAGTAGGATGAGCCCTTAGTCCAATCTGACCGCTGTCCTTCTAAGAAGAGGAGACACATGGAGAACACTATGGAGGCAGAGAGCAGAGAGAAGGCGCCATGCCAAGACAGAAAGGATGGGGTTGTCCATCTGCAGGCGGGGGACGCCAAAGATGCTGGCTCCCCATCGCAGTTACAGGCCAGACTCTCCCCAACAGGTTTCAGGGAGAGCACGGCCCTGCCGACACCTTGATTTCAGACTTCAAGCTTCTAGAACTCATGACAATACATTTCTATTGTTTTCAGTGCACCTGACGCGTGGTACTTGGTGCGCCTGACGCGTGGTACTTGGTGCGC
>NW_024070209.1:100982737-101073502 GCF_014754425.2 Oryx dammah | reverse complement strand
CTGACGCGTGGTACTTGGTGCGCCTGACGCGTGGTACTTGGTGCGCCTGACGTGTGGTACTTGGGGACGGCAGCCCTAGGGAACTAACACAAGGGCCCACTAGGAACATTTGTTGGGGACTTCCCTGGTGGCTCAGTGGATGGGAATCCTACTGCCGATGCAGGGGACACGGGTTAGATCCCTGGCCCAGGAAGATCCCACATGTCTCACGACAGCTAAGCTTGTATGCCACAACTGCTGAGCCCACGCGCTTTGACTACTGAAGCCTGGGTACCTAGAGCCCGTGCTCCGCAACCAGAGAAGCCAGCCCAGTGAGAAGCCTGCGGGGCATCAAAGACTAGCCACCCTCCCCCGCCCCGCTCTCTGCAACTAGAAAAAGCTCACTTGCAGCGACAAAGACCTGGAGCAACCAAAAATAAATAAGTAAAGAAATTTTAAAAAAGGACCAATGCTGGTCTGGCTTGTTTTTGAAAAATATTTGTTGAGTGTAAGTGCTACAATAGTGATGAAACTCTCAGAAGGAAATCCTCCTCACTCAGTGGGAGAAAGGGGGGGTGCTGGTTCCCCCCAGGGCTGTTCGAAGGCTTTACTGTTGGTGACTCTATTCCTAACTCACCTGCAGGGCTCCCCACATCTGAGACCCCACCAAACCCAGGACCCCCTTCCTGCCCCTCCCACGAGAGGTGGGGCCACACCTGGTAGAGGAGCAGCCCGAAGGCACGTAAATGCCCCCTGGGTCCACCTCCCAGACTTGGCAGTGGAGCCCGCCCCACAATCCTCCGCACAGCCCTACCTGTACCCCATTTCTCGGCAGTATTGCGCATGTCTTGTCTTTGGTGGGAAGCTTGGTTCAGGAGGCTTGGCAGGTTTGGTTAAAGGGTGTTAACTGCATCTCACCAAATCTCTTCCCCTAATGAGCTGGGAACACACATGCTGGGTTGAAAAAAATAGAAAGTAAAACAAAAAACTGACTCTCCAAACGTGTTGGGATCATGGACCCTCTTGGAAATGGAATAAAAACTAGGGTCCTCCCCTGGGCTGACTGCACACCCACACAGCACTTAGCGTGTACTTCTGGGAGACCTGGAGCCTTAAAGCCCACCCTCCTGAAAGTCCACGGGCCCCTAGAAGGACCTCTGGAATGTGTGATCCTGGGGTTTCACCTATGCAGTGGTGACCCAAGCACTTACTGCCTGTTTACCGTGGCTCAGCCAGGGCTCTGACCCTCTTTGTGGTTTATCTCATTTAAACCCCATGGTATTATCTCCACTTTATGGAGGTGGAAAAGGAGCCACAGACAGGCTGAGAAACTTGCCCTGGGTCACCCTTGAGCCAGGAGTCGCACCTGGCCAGTCTGACATGGAAGTCATCCACCTACTTCTTCTTGTATGTGTGCGTGTTAAAATACATGCAACATGTCATGTGTTAGTCACTAAGTCGTGTCCAACTCTTTGTGACACCATGGACCACAGGCTGCCAGGCTCCTCTGGCCATGGAATATCCCAGGCAAGAATACTGGAGTGGGTTGCCATTTCCTCCTCCAGGGGATCTTCCCGACCCAGGGATCAAACCCACATCTCCTGTGTCTTTTGCATTGGCGGGCAGCTTCTTTACCACTGAGCCACCGGGGAGCCCTTATACATAAGACTTACTGTTTTAAGTGTATAGCTCAGTGACATTAAGTACATTCACATTATTGTGCAGCTACCATCAATATCCTTTTCCAGGGAATTCCCCGATGCTCCAGTGGTTAAGGTTCCGAGCTTTCACCGCAGTGGCCTGGGTTCAATCCCTGATTGGGGAATTAAGATCTTGCAAGCCACGTGGCATAGCCAAAAAATAAAATAAAATTAACAAACAAAAAGCAAAGGAATTACCTTAAAAAATACTTCTCTGGAACGCTTACAACATGTCAAAGAGAAACTCTGTACCCTCTAAGTAATAACTCCATTCCCCTCTCCCCGACCCAGTAACCTCATTCCACTTTCCATCTCTAAGAATTTGCTTTTTCCTGGTGCTTTACATATGGACGCAGAAAGTATCTGTCCTTCTGCGTCTGGTTTATTTCACTTGGCATAAAGTCCACAAGGGTCATCCGGGTTGTAGCAGGTGTCAGAGTATCCTTCCTTTTCAAGGCTTAATTCATGGTAGGTATAGACCACATTTTTGTCACTCCGTCATCAAATGATGGACACTTGGGCTGTTTCCACCTTCTCCCATGTAAATAATGCTGCTAAGAACATGGTTGCTCAGATATCTGTTCAAGTCTCTGCTTTCAATTCTTTGGGGTATACCCAGGAGCGGAATTGCTGGATCATATGGGGATTCTGTTTAATTTTTTGAGGAATCAAACAAAACTGTTTTGCACAGTGGCTGTGCCATTTGACACTCCTATGAGAGCACACAGGGGTTTCAATTTCTCCACATCCTCACCAACGCTTGCTGTTTTCCATGTTTCTGACAACAGTCATCCTAACGGGGTACCTTCATCTATTTCTGTCTCCAAGGGGCTTCCCTGCTGGCTCAGTGGTGAAGAGTCTGCCTGCCAATCCAGGAGACACACACAGGTTTGATCCCCGCTCCAGGACGATCCCACACGCCCCAGAGCAACTTGGCCCATACGCCACAACTATTGGGCTTGTGCACTAGCACCCCAGAGTCACACCTGCTGAGCCCACGTGCCACAACTGCTGCAGTCTTAGAGCGCACGCTCCGCAACAAGAGAAGCCACCGCGATGAGAAGCCCGCACACGGACACTAGAGGAGCCCCCACTCGCCACAACTAGAGAAAGCCCACATGCGGCCACAAAGACCCAGCAGAGCCAGAAAGAGAGGAAGGAAGGAGATTTTACTTCTCTGCCTCCCCAGCCTCAGTTTCTTCATCTGTGTGCTGGGGATGATGCCCCTCACGGGGCAGGATCAACGAGGAAACACACATAAAGGACTTAGAATACCGCGTGGCCCATCAGAACTGCCCAGCAAGGACAGTTATTATTATGGAAGGAGGAAGCCCCGCCCCCAGCCTCGGTGGGGATCACGGAGCTACAAGGGTCAGTGCAGTTAGAACAGAACTACACGCTTCCCTTCTCGCTCATGTTTCCTGTGGGTCAGCGGAGGAAGAGACTAGACGTATGAGGAGTCAGTGGACCGCCTTCTGCTCTCTCTGGTCCCCTCCCTCCCCTCTCTGCCCCCCCACCAACGATGCACAAAGCCTTCTTCCCTCCTGCGGTTTCTATTCTCGTCCTAAGTTCCGTCCATCTCCAGTTACTGGGTGATCAATAGGGACAGGATGCTTATGGAAGAAGACATGAAGGCAAGAAAGGGGAAGGGGCCAACGGAGGGGAAAACCAGGCGGGTACTGCCCAGCCCCGGGCCTCGGATGAGAAGCCAGACCCTGGCAGCATCTGGGGAAGCTAGTGGATTCCAACACCCACCCAATTCTCAAATGGTAGCTATAGCTCCTGTTCCCTTAATCAGTGGTATACAGATCAGGTGCAGAGGACCTTCATCTGAGGCAAGGAAACTCGTTCCACCATCTCCCACCAACACCACCCTGCTTGACTCAAATACCTCCAGAACGGGGAACTCATTCTTCTTTTTCTGTCCCTGGCTGACTAAGGCCCAGCTGGATGGCTTCCCTGGAGCCTTCAGGAGTTTTCTGGGTGGAGGCCTCAGACCCAGGGTAGGGCCTGGGTGTGAGACTAGGGCAGTGAACACCTCCCTTTGCCTCTGCCCCAGACCCAGAGTCAGCAGGATCGGTGAGGCTGTTTAGCCAGAGTTTGCCTGATTTCGGATCCCAGGGTCCCCACCCTGCCAGGCGCCTGCGGAATGCTACGAGTGCAGCGGCTATGCTGCCAGGACAGTGAGAAGACAGGACGTCCCAGAGCAGAGGGGACACACTGACACACTCGGGAGCTGCCCGGGCTGCAGGTGTGGTTTGTTTCCCTGCACAGGGTTTTCAAAGAACTGTGAAGTAGGTGGCAGTATTTCAAAAAGCAAGAGATTTCATATATCTGTATCTATGCATGCGTGTTCAGTCATGTCCAACTCTCTGCAACCCTACCAAGCTCCTTTGTCCATGGGATTTTCCTGGCAAGAATACTGGAGTGGGTTGCCCTCTCCTCCTCCAGGGAACCTTCCCAACCCAGGGATCAAACCTGCATCTCCTGTGTCTCCTGCATTGTAGGCAGATGCTTTACCGCTATCTATCTGTCTCTCTATATATCTGCTATGTGCCTTCTTTCACAACATCAGAGTATCTGGCAATAACTGGTCTCTCCTCCTCTCTCCGGCCACCTAGCCAGAGGAATGGGATACCAGGGTAAGCTCTTCAAATACATCATTTCAGTCAAGCCTCACCCCAAGCTGGTGAGGTCCTTACTATATCTCCATTTTGCAGATGGGAAAACTGAGGCCCAGACAAGTTTAGGTGATCCAGCTAATCAGTGATGCAGAAGGGATTCAAACCCTGGTTGGTCTAGTGATGCTTCAACCTGGGGGGGTCCACATCTCCAACTCCTGGGAGTAGCTTTGTAATGATAAAACCTTTGGGTGTTGCCCCCAAACTTACAGGATCCAGAGCTCTCAGCAGTGGGGCCGAGTGTGCCTGCCTGTCTGAAGCTGGTTGCCTGCAGGGCCGGCTGCCCTTGACCACTGTGTTGAGAGAGGAGCAGGCCTTTGTCTCTGCTCCAAGCACCACCTCATTCCTGCTCAAATCTGGATGCCACCCCAGACGCACTCAGTTAAATAAAGCCAGCCACCCTCCCAGTCCACACCTGAGGTTCCCCGTGTGTACAAGGGGAAGATCGCACTTGCCTCTCCCAGACCTCCAGGAATGGGAGCAGGTGGGATTCCCTCTTCCATTCTCTTTATCTCAGACCCAGAGTGGGGAGGACTTCCAAGGCTGTTTGGCCTGGTCCTGCAGGGAGGGGAGGCGGGTGGCGGACAGCAGTCCCCATGTGCTATTTTCTTCCTCCCAGCCCTGCCCTGGGGGCCGTGGTCCATGCTCCCCCTTCCTCCCACCATCTGATTTGTACCAGTTCCTCATCCCCAGGGGCCCAGGCTTCTCCATCTGCCCCCTCTCCCCAGCTCAGAGCCAGGTGCCTCTGCAGGCCCGCTCCTGCCTCCCCCTCCCATCCAGGTCCCCCTTGAAGTTGGAAATAGCTGACATGAGTGACAGGGCTAGAAGCAATCACAGTGTCAAAAGGCCTCTGGATTCCATAGAGATAGACTTGAGCTTGCTTGGGCACTCCTGGGTTGGATCTTGACTGTCTGGCATTCAGGTTAGCTGTGAGATCTACCTATGCCCGCTGACCTCGGCCTCCTTATCTAAAAACATGAGGTGGAGGGGAGTGCTGCCCCTGTGGGTAAGGGTCTATCGGAGTGGAGATCAGGTCCAGCTTGCTCAGAGCTCCAGCCTGTGGGGGCTTAGGGATTTACTAATCATGGGGGAATCAAATGACTGTAGATTAGCTAAGATACATGTGAGTCCTTAGCTCACTGCTCAACAGGAAAGGAGCCCATCGCAAATAATAAATCTCAGCTACATCATTAGCAGGCCATAGGGGGAGGCGCCATGGACTCTGGGTCATAAAATTGAGAGCAAATCCCAGAACAGGTTCAGCCTGAAGTCCCAGCACCCGAGAGCCCTGGGTCCCCAGGTGTCTACTCAGGAACACCAGGGGCATCGTCTGGGCAGGCCATGGCCACCTCTAACATCCCATCCTGCCTCTCTGGCTCCCTGGCACAGCTGGGCTTTCCCACCTGGAATTTGAAAAGAAGCAGCAGAGAAGTCGTGGCCCTTTGCTCTACCACCAACCAGACCTGATTAATCGATAAGCCAAGTTGCCGCATTCCTGCCAACCAGCCACCTGAAGAGTACTTACTTTATCTGTGAATCGATTGCGTGTTTTCGCCACCACTACAGCTAATCCCCGCTGTCCACAGAGGCTGGGTGCCAACGAGAGCTGGGAGCTGCTGGGCAGGGACCGCCCTGCCACCTTGCCAGGGCAGCATGGGCTCCAGGCAGCTCCGATCCTCATGTTACAGGTGGGAAACTGAGGCCCAGAGATGGGTGCAGGGGGCGGGGCTGGAACCAAGCTCAGCTGCCCACCTGCCCCCTCCCTGGCCTTGGTCACCCAGTACCAGCGCAGCCCTCTTGACTTGAATGAGGCTGAAAAGCTGAGATTCTTTTCTCCCCCTTTTGTCCCTTCCCACATATGATTTGCCCCACTTCAGCATCACAGAGTCCTTCCTAAGAGAAAAATGACCTTCACCCGCCTTGAGGTAGGAGGGGTACGGCTGGTCCTGGCTGTCAGCATCCAGCCCAGATCCTGCCGCCGGCCCAGACCTCAGGGCCCTGCCTGAGCCGCCCGATAAAGTGGAAGGCGGGCCCTCGAGCAGATACCTGAAGGTGAGGAACGCCCTGTAGCAGTCCGAGGAGGACAAAAAAAAAGGCCACGTCCTCCAGAAAGGGTGGGGATCTGGTTCTCACCCCCAAGCTGCTAAGCTGTTGAGCTGGCAGATGGGAGGGTCTTAAGCAAACCAGACCATCGTACCCCCAGGGCCGGCAGAAGTCATTGTGCTGACCAACGGCCCAAAGCCTGGACATAGATCCAAGAAGCAGGAGCAAGAACTTGATCTTTGACCCCCAGCTTCCACAATAACCACCATATATCAGGCGGTTTCCAGAACATTCCTGGTTTAAAACAGCCCACCCCAAGCGAGGGCGGATTAGGAATCACGGGCGTCCGAACCACAGGCCCCTGCACGTACACCTGCCTCACTGCCACCTGCCAGCCTTGAACTTGACCCCACCTCAAAGAATCGCTTGCCTTTGCCTTTGCCTAGGCCCACCTGGAATCCACACCGAGAGTCAAAGTGAAATAAAATGCAAACACAAGCTGAAAGCTAAAGCCCTACCCTGCTCCTGCCCACCCCCGCTCCGCAGGCACGACCACAGTGAGGGGTTAGTACACAGGCTCCTAGCCTCTCCCCTACATCCACAGTACTCCTGGGCTAGAACAGAGCTCTTGCCTACATCAATGTCAACCTCTGTCCAATGTTAAAGTCAACAGGGAAATTATGTGTGCGGCTGTATCATACATTTCACAAAACTGGGATTACACTACACATACCATGCAGCAAACGATTTTTTGCACTCACCAGTAATTGTGGGAGTCCGTGGAGCCTGCTGGGAGAGAGGCCCTGTAACGTTGTCCCAGCTGGACTCTGGGGCAACCCCGCCCAAACTGGCCAGTGATGTGCCCTGGCCCTAATTCTGCTCCAACACCCCTGGGTCTCAACTTGGTCCTTCCTCAGCCTGCCCCAGCTCTCTGACAACATTATTTTGACCACTATTTATTTTATTCAATAAGTACTTTTTCAGCATGCGTAACATGGTAAACATGTAGTTTAAGTTGTTGTTGTTCAGTCACTAAGTTGTATCTGACTCTTTGTGACCCCATGGGCTGCAGTACACCAGGCTACCCTGTCCTTCACTATTTCCCGGAGTTTGCCCAGACTCATATCCATTGAGTTGGTGATGCCATCCAACCATCTCATCATCCTCTTTTGCCCACTTCTCTTGCCCTCAATCTTTCCCAGCATCAGGGTCTTTTCTGAGGGTTTCATCAATGTGAACACATTTAACTCCCTGCAGCCCAAGGAGAGAAGCCTGCTTGTTACCATCCCTGTTCTACAGATGGGGAAACTGAGGCACAGAGCAGTCCTCCTGCAGAGGCTCACAGCCAGTCTATAGCAGATCCAGGTCATCAGCTAAAGCGTGCCTACTCCCAACCATCACACCAACGGTTCTCAAACATCAGTGTGTATCAGAATTCTCCAGAAAGGCTTGTTCAAACAGATTGCCAGGCCCCTGCCCTGGAGGTTACAATACAGCAGGTCTGGCACGGGGCCTGAGAATCTGCATCTCTAGCAAGCTTCCAAGTGATGCTGACACTGCTGGTCCAGGAACCACACTCAGGGAGCTCTTGGGTTACGTGCCACTGCCCTTTACAACTGACGCCGTGGTTGTGAGCCACAGGGCCTCCCCAAGCCCGGCTCTTGAGTGCAGGGTGTTCTATCCCTTCTGTGGGATAAAGGCCTTGTTCATACTGACAAGCACATGATCTGTCGAACAAACAAAGTATCTCAGTGTGGAACTGTTTTATCAACTGCAATCTAAACAGTTCCTGGGAATCAAAGACTGCTTGTACGTCCTATGATGGTCTTTTGCCTCCTCCCAAAAGGGTCCTCAAAACATTTCCTTCTCCAAAGCTGTGAGCAAAGGAATAACTCAGCAAGTTTGGACAGCTGTCCACACCCTACATGTTCCAAAGAAAAGTGTGGCCGTTGACTAGCTCCTAGGAGGTAACTCTGAACCTTGGAATGGCCTGCCCAATAAGAGTGTCTTGGTTTACTTGGAGCCACTCCATATAGTTCACAATAAAGATGTGACTTATGGTGGGGGCCTTGGGCCATGTTGTCTCAATATGACCTGTGGGTCAAGGAATTAGGGGCTGTGGTCAATCATATGGCCAGTCAGCCATGCCTATGCGATCAATTCCCAATAAAAACCTGGAAATCCAGGCTCGGGCAAGCTCCCCTAGCTGGGCTACTCCCCATGTGTTGTCACACATCATGGCTGGGAGAATCAAGCACTGTCTGCACGGCTGTCCTGGGACAGGATAGCTGGAAGCTTGCAATTTTGTCTCTCGGATCCTGCCCTGTGCCCCTTTCTCCACTGCTGATTTTTATCTATGTCCTTTAATTGTAACAAACAGCGGTTGGGAGTATAACAGCTTTGCCAAGTTCAGTGAGTTCTTCTAGCAAATCACAGAGCCTGAAGGTGATCTCATGGTCCCCCCAAACACAAGTGCCCCTCACTCAGTTGGTGGGCAGCTACACCGTACCTCCTGAGTACCAGGCTTCAGCCCTAGTCCCACCATCTGGGCCCAGCTCTGCCCATTCTCTCCAGACTTCCCAGCCCTGTGGCCAGAGGTAGCCTGGGCTTTATGGAGGGCATTTAGCATCCACCATTCATCTCCCTCTATGGAAAAACACAAGCAGCCCCTTTGATGTAACACCAGGTAAACATTCCAGGTGCCAAGTAATGTCCCAGGTACCAGGAAACATTCCAGGAAACAGGTAACATCCCAGAAACCAGGTAACATTCTGGGCATAAGATAACATCCCAGGAATCAAGTAATATCCTGGGTACCAGGTAATGTCTCAGGAAACAGGTAACATCCTGGGTGTCAGATAACATCCCAGAAATGAGGTAACATCTTGGGCATAAGATAATGTCCCAGGAACCAGGTAATATCTTAGGAACAAGATAATGTTCCGGGAAGCAGGTAACATCCTGGGTACCAGGTCATATCTCAGGAACCAGACAACATCCCAGAAACCAGGTAACATCCTGGGTATCATGTTGCATTCCAGGTATCAAGTAATATCCCAGAAACCAGGTAACATCCTGGGAACCAGGTAATGTCTCAGGAACCAGACAACATCCCAGAAACCAGGTAACATCCTGGGTATCACGTTACATTCCAGTTATCAGGTAATATCCCAGGAACCAGGTCGCCCCGGGGGCCTTACCTGCCGGTGACCTCGATGTTGGAGATGGCGTAGAAGTACTTGTAGAGGTTCTCCCGCTGCACGTAGGTGCCGCCCAGCGCCGGCCGCAGCAGCCTCATGCGCAGGTCGGTGAGGGTGAAGAACTCCTTGAGGCCCTTGGCGCTCTCCAGCCGCGTGTACAGGTTGTCCATGTTGCGCAGGTCGGGCCCGGCGAAGATGGCGAAGCGGTCCCGCACCTCGAAGCGCACGTGCTTCTCCTTCTTGGAGCCGGCCCAGCGCGAGTACTCCTCGGTGCACAGCACCCGGTGCGCGCCCGACGCCGACAGGTCGCGCGCCCGCCGCGCGGGCATGCCGAAGGCCTCCATGCAGTCCTCCGCGAAGAACTGGTAGGGCTGCCACGTCCGCCCGTTGTCCAGCGACTTCTCCAGGACCATGGCGGTGGGCCGGCCGTACTCGAAGGTGACAACCACGTCGTCCGTCAGCTCCACGCTCTTGTTCCACGAGAGCGTGATGTTGGCCTCCAGCGGGCTGGGGTAGCGGCTCCACGTGACACTCTGCCAGTAGGTGGCCAGGCCCTCGTCCTCCCTGTCGAACATGAGCCGTGGCGGGTGCGCCAGGTCTGGGTTGGAGGCGTCACACTCGTTGCTGCACAGGTAGGGGTTCTCCTGCAAGTGGTGTGGGGAGGGAGACCAGGGTGGGTGCTGGCTCCTCTGGTGGGTGGGGACAGGGAGCCCTGGCCCAGCCTGGCCCCTGCTGGGTGCCCAGAGGTCTCAGAGCCTGTGCTCCAGGGTCTGGGCACCAGGAAGCCTCTCTTTTCCGAAATCCCTAAACCACACGCAGCTCTAGGGCTTTCCCAGGAAACACATCTGTTTCTACCCTAAGCACAGACAAGCAAGAAAGGCGGGAGCTAGTCACCGCTCCAGGAATGTCTGTGGCTCCCCCACCGCCTGGAGGATAAAGCCCTGTCTTTCCTGCAGCGCCCTGACCTCCTCCCTCCATGCCCAGGGCCACCATTCCTGGCCTCCGACCTGAGCACTCCTCTCCTCCAAGCCTCCTGTGTCTGTGCCTCTGAGCCTTTGCAGATGGTGTTCCCTGTCCTCCACGTGCCCGTCCACCCTCTGTCTGCCTCCAAATTCCTGCTCACACTCTTGACTCTTGAATTGCCTCCTACACAGACACATCTTCCCGACCCTTGGAACAGCACAATCAGTAGCCACAGGAGGGCAGTGGAAGAAGTCAAAGCCTGCTGGAGCCAGGCGCAGTGTCTCGTTCTCTCCCGTTTAGTGTCTCACCTCCGAGGTGCATGGTGTGGGAGTGTTAGCTCCGTGCCCCAGATGGAGCCCCCCGGGCCCGGGAAGGCGGTAGCCCTGGCCCCAAGACCCTGCGAGGAGGAACAGGGGTCCGTCTGTCACAGGCGCTTGCTCCCTGTCCCCAGAGCCTCCCTGTCTGCTTCACCCACAGCCCAGGCACGCTGAGTGTTGGCCAGTCGCTCTCAAGGAGGTGCATCTGCTGGCAGGTCCTTTCCGGGTCCCTGGCACATGCCTGCCGGGCCCTGTGGGGGACACTGACTGGGAAAGGCGGGGCACAGCTCCCACGTGCTTCCTCTCCTCCCCACCCCCCCACTTCCGAAGGCTGGCAGCCCACTCCCAGGCCCAGCCGGCTCCAGCTGGGGCTCCCCTCCTCGGTAGTTCAGACCCACCCCCCCGAGTCTGGTCCACCATGTGAATTCACCCAGAGGCCTGAAAATCTAACACAGTGGTTGCCCGGGATGGGAGAGATGAATGGGGAAGCCCAGGGGATTTTTAGGGCAGCAAAACCCTCTAGTACAATCGTGTCGTGGTGGAGAAATGATCCATCTGTCCAAACCCGAAGAAATGTACAACACAAGAGTGAACCTCACTGTCGATGTGGACTTGGGTTAATCACAACACGTCTGATTAACAAAGGCGCCACGCTAACGTGGGCTGTTAATAATGGGGAATTATGTGGGGAAACGGGTCTTAGGAGCTCTCTGGACTGCCTGCTCCATTTTAGTAAACCTCAGACTGCTCTAAAAAGTAAAGTCTACTAATTAAAAGGAAAAACTGTCACTAAGAACTGCACGCGCCCCAGACCAATTGCAGCCTCTTTTGATGAATATTTCAGGTCCCTGGTTTGCTCAGAAACAAAGCGGCTTGAATCTGAGTTAAAGCCTCACATTCTAAAATGAGGCATTCGGCTCCTGGGAGTGTGGGCGCCTCGTCTCCTGAGGGGCTGAGCCTGCATCACTGCGGTGACCTTAGGCCATCAGCTTTGAAGCCGTTAGTGGAGGGCCAGATCCCAGTCCCCCCTGGGATCCTCAGTGGGCAGGCTGGCCCTGGGGTTTACTGAGGCAGGCTCCACCAAAATAGCTCTATCCTGGTCTCCTGGGGTGCCCTGTCTACTCTACCTGGTCAGTCCAGGAGTTTTATACCTGTAGCCACTTTCCCTCTTCTGGGTTTTTAGAGAATCATCCCTGATGTACTTTCTCCAGGAAGCCTGCCTTGTCTGATTCATCTTTGAACTTAGTTCCCTCGTCAGGGAGTTGTGAGTGTGTTTACCTGGGCCAATGTGGTAAAGCCTCCGTATAGGGCCTGGACCTCAGTAAACACTAGTGTGAAGTGAAAGTCGCTAGTCATGTCTGGCTTTTTACGACCTCATGGACTATACAGTCCATGGAATTCTTCAGAATACTGGAGTGGGTAGCCTTTCCTTTCTCCAGGGGGTCTTCCCAACCCAGGGATCGAACCCAGGTCTCCCACATTGCAGGCGGATTCTTTACCACCTGAGCCACAAGGGAAGCCCAAGGGATAGTTATTATTGTCACCCTATTAATTAGATATTAATAGAAGATAATTAGATTAATAGTAATAGATCTCATAGTGAATGTTGAGAGTATTCCTGTCCACCCCCAGCTGCTGTCAATCAGCCACACCTCACCTCTCCCCTTCTCCATCCCCCTGCCTACCCTCCCTCACCTCTCCTCCTCCCTGGGGTCCCCACTGAAGACTGCTCCGGCCTGTCTGTCATCAGGAAGACTGACGTGGCCGGCTCTGCCAAGGGACGGGGGCTCCAACCTGGCTGCGGGCGCTAAGCTGCCCTAACCTGCCGGGCCCGCCGGTCCCCCGCCCTCCGGCTCCGGGAAGCAGATGGTCAGAAACTAATGCATCAGCCTGTGTATTTACCAGCCCCACGCCTGCTGCGGAGCGGGCTTAATCAAGAGCGAGTACAATAAATAAATCCCAAGCCATCACCAACACAATTCCCTCTCCTGTCTCCCTTCTTTCTTCCACCCCCCTCCCACCCCCAAGGTCTCGGAATTCCATTTAACCATTTAGGGAATGGGGGTGCCTCCTTTGAAGGCGGCTTCGTGGCCCACAGACGTTCCTAAGCTTACGCTCTCCTTTTCCTCCTGTTCTGCACCAGGGAGGATTCCGAGGAGCAAGCCTGGGACGCAAGCCCAAGTCCCCGACCCTGACCCTGAGCGTTGCGGCATCTGACGGCTGACGGCTCTGTGTGTGAGGGAGGGGCCGGCTGGAGGGCCAGCTCTTGCCAGCCTCCTAAGTCTGCACATTTCCACTCAGCTCTATGAGATCAGATTAACTAATGATGAAACAAACCATCAAGATAAACTGGCCTAATACCAGGCAGAAAGAGCCTGCGATGTTTGGGGCACACCCTTAACTTTTCAGGATAACACTGGAGCCATCCTTTGAAATTATCAAATGTAGTAGTCATTTGTTTCTTTAGACATCTCATGAGTATCCCCCACCCCCCCACCCCCACACAAATCTTACCCCTGATTGAAGGCCTTGGGATTTGTTACAGAGAAGTGTAACACATCACATTTTCTACTCAGGGGACTCATGGAGCCCCATCTCCCCGGTTAGAAACCCCTGTTCTGGGGTCAGACAGTTGGTTCTAGGGTCTGAAAGCCTTGGGCTCAGTCTCAGCTCAATCCTTTGAGACTCATCCCATATCATGTGAGATAATCTATATGAAATGCCTAGAAAAAGTCCCCAAATGATAGCAGTTATTATTAAACAGTAGCTTCCTGTACACGAGGTTGAGGGCTTTTTCAGCAACCTTCCCCCACCCTTCATGGGGAAGCCGGGAAGTTCACACACGGACCACAGTGGGGACTGCAGGCTTGAAAGAGTGTGGGGATTGTGACAGTCATTGTATGCCCACCATGGGCCAGAGTGGGCTGGGCCCTCCACATCCAAGCTGGCTGCATCCTCCCAGCACCCCGGGAGGCAGGTCACCTCCATTTCCCAGACGAGAAACCACGATTCTGCCGGCCCCAGCATCACCCATCATCTCTGGACACTGCAAGCATCTTAGCGAGAAAATTCTGGGGAAACCAGGCTCGTCCGTCTCTACAGACACACGAAGGCAAGTCACCTGCATGGTGGGGCAGCAAGAGAGGTGAAGGGAGAGGGGAGGGTAGCCAGCCTGGACACCAGCACCAGGTGAGAACCGGGTGGAGACCAGCCACTTCATACCAGGCTTTTCATTGAAGAAACTCTGCAACTCTCTCTTAATGCTTTTGCTTCTGTGACATACATATACTGTAGAAAGGATGCAGCTGGAGTCAAAGGTGAGGTTGTAAACAGCAGAGATAAGCTACCAGCAAGACATGTACCATCAAGTGGGAAAGCGGACTGTTAGGATAGCAGGAATGGAGGTGACCTGCTTGGAGGATGTCTGGCTACTTGGGCGCCCAAGGAGCCCATGGACGGGCAGTCCCTGGAACCGTAACCAAGTCTTAGGAGGAGGAATAAGCAGCTTCGTGCAGACTGGTCTTCCCATCCAACGTGTTGGGACTAAATCACACCATTGCCGGATGCTGCCAAAGCTGGTTTGGGTCTTTGCAGAGCAGCGGTGGGGTGGGAAGGGCTTTGCCCTGGGAGCTGGGAGGACGAGTACAGTGGCCTGGCCTCTTACTGGCCACTTGATGGGAGCCACTCCACTGCTGTGAGCCTCAGTGGACTCCCCGCCTCCGCGCCCCCCGCAGCCCAGACCCTGGCACTCCCTGAGGGCTCAGGGAAGCTTGTCCAGTGAAGGGAAGTCCAGTGAGGCCGAGAACGCTGACTTCAAGAGTGGCCCTGAGGGTTATTCCGGGTACCACGTGGCGAGCACTTCATGGTGGCCAGGGCTCATGGGCAGCGGGTGTAGGAAGCGTGTCCAAGGGCAAGCCACGGCCACACTAAGCCTGCGTGTGCTTTATCCCGGACGACGGGGTCCTTTCGCAAAAGAAGGGGACTGAGCCACATCTCAAGGTCACAGAGCTCCGCAGTGGCCAAGGTGGGACAGGAAGCCAGGGCCTCGGGCTCAGAGACAAGTCAGGAAGCGTGTCCCTCCCCCAAAAGGAAAGGCCGCTGGCGCCCCAGGCCTCCGCCTCTCCCCCGGGACTCGGGTGCCATCGAGGCGTGTGGGCGGCCCCAGGGAACAGTTTAGCAGCTGACGGATTTTTTTGAACCTGTCTGCCAGAGTTGCCGGCTGAAGTCTCATCCTCAGCCCATCAACCTCAGCTGGGGCTGGGGCATCTCTGGGTGGGAGGCTGGATTTGGGCTGGGCGGGGGGAGCTGCCAGGGAGCCCCCGGGGCCAGGGGGGCTGGGGTGAGGACACAAAGCATGGAGGTCCCGGGAGGGATGCTTAGGGGAGTCAGAGCAGCACAGAGCAGGCAGGAGCTGAAGCGGAGGGGAGCCAACCCACGGTGGAGCTCGTCCCACCCTCCCCTTTGGATGATGCTTCCAGAACTTTGGGGGTAAACTCTCTGGGGCCTGGGCGCTGACCCCTGGGGTCATGGAGTTGGGATCCTGGAGACGATCCCTAGCCCCTCGTGTGAATTTGGGTGGGGCTTGGCCCTGTCTGTGCCTCAGTTTCCCTGTTCACGAAATGAGCTCTGACTCTGACCTCCCCAGCTCCAAGTTCCTCAGCGGGGAGGAAGGACGCGGAGGCACCCTCCACCCCCTCATCCCAGGAACAAAGCCAGGGTGCCAGGGGAATTCTCCTTAACAAATTATTTCCTATTTATTGGTAAGAAAAGTTGCAGCGGGGATAAATTATTAACAAATCGGAAACGGAGATTCTGTTGGGAGCCGGTTCTAATTCTAGCTGCCCTGAGGTCTCTTAATTCTCTTCTCCCTCCCCCGGCTCCTAACTCGCCCGCCCCCCCACCCCCACCCCGCTTCTCATGTGGTTTCATTGATCCCAGTTCCGCCTCGAACTGCCCCCCACCTCATCCTCCAGGCTTCTCTCCCATCCCCTTTTTGGTTTCCTTTTCTGAGCAAAAGCCCTGGACAGCAGCAAGGTCACCCCTCCCTGCTCATGAATCAGCGGAAACTGACCCGCGTGTTATTTCAGGGCCTGAGCGGCAGCTGGCCCGGGAGGCTCCTCTTGAGGTTTCAGGTTTTGCTTCTCATTGGTGCCATTTCTTCCCAGCCTGGCTGTCACTCAGGCAGAGGAAGGCATCTTCCTGGGGCTCATCCATCCTGGCAGAGAGTCTCCAGAAGCCACAGTGATGCCTCATCCGAGCCCAGACCCTGATCCCAGGCCAGCCATGGTGGGCATCTCCTGGTCCAAGGTCCACCTCAGACCCAGAGTCACAGGCCACCTCCTGAGCCCGGCCAGGCCTGGCCATAACCAAGGAAAAGCATCTCAGTTCTGCAGAGATGAGCCCTCCACTTTGCTCCTGGCCCCCTTTCACTTTAACCCTGCCCTCATTTACCTCCTTCCAGAGCCTTCTGTGATTGAGACTAGACTCTGGGATGCAGGGGCCAGGTCTGGCTCACCCTTGCCACTCCCGCTCCCAGCACTGATTTGATAAATATTCCCAAACTCGGCGGCGATCCTTGACAGTTGGCTCTGAGGATGGCGTCGGTTGCGTAGTTATTCAACACGCCCTCCCTAGCTCCCTCAGAGCGTTCAGCACCAGGAGGAGGGCGTGGCTCCCGAGGGGAGTGGGAAGTGGCCCGCCCAGGTGCTGTTTTAGCTGCGGGGCAGGAGCCTGGCTTCTCAATGTCCCTCCCCTCCCCAGTAGACGCAGCTAGCAAGCCTTTCTGATGGCCTGGGGCATCAGGCCGTCCTGGTGGACAAGCTGCCCCTGAGCAGGGCAAGGATGCAGTGCCGAACACCCCTTCCCACCACGAGGGACCCAGGACGACTGTCCATCAGCCGAACAGCCAGAGGGGGCTGGGTGGGGTCTTGCCAAGGTGCTGCCGTGGCCAGACAAGGGTTAATCTCTCCAGGAACTCAAAATTGTATTCCTTAAAAAAAAAAAAAAGACATACTTCACTTGGTCCTGGGCATATGTAGATTCTTCCCACGGCCAGATTTCTAGGAACGTTTGGGGTGGGAAACTCTATTCCAGCTGGAGTGCCTGGGGTGATCCCTGTGGGCCCCCCACAGTCACCTTCTGCATCCCGGCACCTCACTGGGTACCGCATGACTGACCAGATCCAAGTGGGCATCTCTCTCAGACGAGGGATGGCACCTCCTCATTTGCATACCCCTCACGACAGGGAACTCATTACTATAAAAAGCAGATAGGCCAATCTGGACTGCTGGCTCCTTAGAAAGTTGGGCGATATATTTTGACTCGCACTCTGCATATTTCCTTCGCTCTAGACCCCCCATCTTCTATGCGTTTATCCTCGTTTTCTCTGGTTACGCAGTAAACAGTTTCTAATTGATGAGAGAAAGGAGAGTGAGAGGCCAGATTAGCCCAGGCCCTCCTCCTCCCCCATGCTAGGAGAGCAAACGCTTTCCCACCAGGGCCAGCGGGCGGCTCAGCTGCTCCTCCCCGCGCACACAGACTCCACCTGTTCATCCAAGGAGCCGCCTGCCTGGCAGCTGCCCGGGCCTCCCTCTGTCCTGCCAGCCCACCCCCAATCCCCATCCGAGGCTCTCACCACCCAAACAGCCCAAAGCTTTTGTTGAACGCTGTTTTTAAAAAGTAAATAAAAAGTACATCAGGAGAGAGGGAACGACAAAAGAAAGAGGGAGAAAGCAGGGACGGGGTGGGGGGAGGGTGGGAGGGTGCAGAGAGGCAGAAAAGCTGCATTCAGAGAAGCCGGGTGCAGTGCACTATTGATTCAGGACTTAGAAAATGCTTAGAGCCAGGGAAAAGCGTCCTGCTCTTTAAAAGCTTGTGCAAAGCAGAAGCTAGACATCGGCAGCCTTCCCAAAGAGGGCCTGCTCTGCTGACATGAATATTTTATCATGGAGGGGAAAAAAAGTGGCCTGGAGGATTCAATGCCGGGTGATGGTGGGGGGCAGGGTGGCCTCCTCCGAGGGGCCAGGCTGGGACACCCAGGGGAGCCGCCCTCCCCAGACCCTGGGGCCTTGCAGAGCCCCTCTCTGGCTCTCTGCAAGCTGCCCCTGGCTTTTCTGCTGAAGAACTATGGGGCCCAAAAGAGGCCCAGGAATGGTGGGGACACCGGCTGAAACAGGGGAGCCCGGGAGGGTCCAAGTGGGTTGAGGTTGAACGTTCGTTGAGCCTGACAGCCCCCACCCCTAACCTTTGCCCTGTCCATCCCCTGCCCTTGGCCTCCCCGCCCCAACTCGATCTGGAGAAACATCTCCTCCTCCCCCCAGTTTCGGCTCCTGCGACACCCCAGAGCACTCTCTCCATAAATTCCAAACCCAAGCTGGTCCAGGCATGGAGACCAAGATTTTTCAGGTGAAACTTCCTTTCCTCTCATCTCGTAATTATTTTCAAAAGGGAGAAACAGAGGCACCGATAGGTTAGGAAACCTATTCAACATCACTGTGCTGAGAAAAGGGCAGAACTGGGCTTAGAAGCTTGAAAATAATAGACCCCGTCGAGAGCCCACTGGGCTACCTCCTGCTTGCCTGGAGTGGAGCCGGTCCTCGGTTTAGGGAAGATGAAATGAACTTTGTGCCACGGATGTCTTTGCAAAACGTATACAGGACTTCCCTGGTGGTCCAGTGGTTCAGAATCCACCCGCCAATGCAGGGAACGCAGGTTCGATCCCTGGTCCAGGAGGATCCCACATGCTGGGGAGCAAGAGAAGCCCCCACAATGAGAAGCCCGCACGCACGACTAGAGAGCAGCCCTCACCTCCCCAAACTAGAGAAAGACCCCGTTCAGCAACGGAGACCCAGCACAGCCTAAACAAACTTAGAAAATTAAAACACAAGCAAAACTCTAACAGACCATTTTATGATCGTATTGAGGCCAACTTCCCACCTTATTTTGGATCCTCAAGTTTCCCCTTCCTTTCTTGAACCTACCGGCTCAGCCTGGCCCACCTGCATCCTTCTGTCCAAAGCTCCTCCCCTACCCTCCTCTGCAGGGGTCTGCCAGCCCTCCCTTCCTCCGACAACATCCTGGCTGGCCACCGTGCCCTTCCCTGAGATGGGCATCTCATCAGTTTTCCTGGCTGGCCACTGTGCCCTTCCCCGAGACAGGTATCTCATCAGTTTTCCTTAGCAACTTCTTTGGTTAATCATGGTGTGGCCCCTTCCCACTGTGTGCTCTGTGAAGGCAGGCCGGGGCCTCTCACGTGCAAGATGCTTAACTAAGGTTTGCAGAGTCCCCCTCCCTGGGTCGCCTCTCTGGGCCCTTCGAGCTGGGAAGGTGGTGTCAGGAGTAGACGCAGCACCCAGACGGATGGGACCTGCCTGAACCAAGAGCCACAAGTCAAGGCTTCCTAGATTTCTTCTTGTTGGTCTCTAAGGAGTCAAGAAGTGGCCAGGGAGAGGAAAGAAAAGAAGTGGCTGGGTTTGCCCCACCCCCTGGCACACCTGGACAAATGTATTGCTCTATGGATGAAGCCCTTGGTGGGAATGGGAGTGGAAAGGCTGAGCCAGTAAGGTTTCATTCATTCACTCCTTCACTTATTCAACAATGGTCTCTAATGTCCTCTGTGTGCAAGATGGCCCTGAAGAAGCGGTCATCAGAACTGGCTGTTCATCAAAATCCTTGGGAAAAGGAGGGGGATAAGAATATTTCTGGACCCTAAGACCGGAAATTCTGTTCCAGATTGAAAGTGAACCAACCTACCAACCAACCAATTAAAACCTGCTGTGGTGACTCAGATGCCTGGCCAGGTCGGGATGCCTGGTGCAGCTGATCCAAAGAAGGGCTCGTGAACAGTGATGTCAGCCCACCTGTCACCATCACCCCTGCTTTATAGGTGAGGGGACTGAGGCCCCCAGAGGTCAGGCACTGACTCAAAGTCATACCTGCAGGAACCTGGGCACGTTTACCCCTTATGGAATCATTTAAAAATATTTATTTATTTGTGAGGCTGCAAGGGGTCTTAGTCATAGCATGTGAGACCTTAGATCTTCCTTGCAGCAGGTGGGATCTTTAGTTGTGGCATGCGGGATCTAGTTCCTTGACCAGGGATCGAACCCAGGCTCCCTGCATTGGGAGCCCTGAGTTTTAGCCACTGGACCACCAGGGAAGTCCCCCTTGGGGGAGCATTGACCACTGTGTCGTGACCTCCAGTGTATGGCACAGATGACAAACCTGGAGGGGAACTGGCTGGCAGGGTCAGGAAGGCTTCTGGAGGAGGCGGGATTTCAGAAGGACAAGCCCAGAAGGATGGGCGGACTGGATATGGACGGGAGGAGGGAGACCCGCCTGGGCTGTGAGGAGGATGCCCTATGCAGCAGGATGAAGCGAACATGCAGGAGCCTCGGGGAGAGAGGGGTTAATGAGCTGGGTTGGACCACGAGCCTGGTGGGGAGCTGGAGATAAGGCCAAAGGGCAGGCCTGGAGCCAGCGTGCAGCCTTGACATTTAGCAGCTGCAGGGAAAGCCCTGATTCTGGCTGGGCAGCCTCCTTCCAAAAAGAAAGGCTAAGAACCTGGGAACACAGGACAAGGCAGGAGCCAGCACCCTTCGAGTCCCAGGAACCAGAGCAAGGATGGGGTGCCCGAAGCCTGGATGCAAGGAGAAATTCCGAGAGCAACCTCTCTCCCTCTCTGGTCTTTGAATTAAAAAAATAAAAAATGAAAAAAGATGCTTAAGATTGAAAGACAAGATGCTTATAGCTGGAAGGGAACCAGTGTGGTCCTGGGCAAGACTGAAATTTGGTTCTCAAACTTGGCTGTATCCTGGGACCACCTGGGAAGCTTGAATAAATCCTTAGCCCAAGCCCACCCCAGAGACTCTGGGGTAGGTGGTGGGGCTACAGTCTTAGCAGGTTGCGGGGATGTTAAGAGCCCCCAGGCGAGTCCCCTGACTGGCTCAGCTGCGGACCACTCCAGTGGTGGGGGCCCTGGACGGAGCCAAAAGTCTGCACAGCTCCCTGGGCGCTGCTTCCTCCACTCCTCTGGAGGCCCAGCTGCCTGTCTGGGCTTGGGGCCTTCAGGAAGGCTGTCCTGAGGGTCAGGGGACATGGAGCTAAAGGAAGAGAGCCCCACACCTGAACCTCCATTCCTGCTGTGGGAACACCCTGACAGTGGTCCTCAGGCTGACTCACCTGGGGGCACCCCGGACAAGGCAATGAGGCCCTTGGGGGCAGGGTCCCTCCCAAGCAGTAACCATCAGGCTTCCCAGGAGACTCCCATGTGCAGCCAAGTTCGAGGCCAGAAGACCCTGCGATGGGACATTTCTCCATCATGGGGCAGGCCCTGGCTCCCCGCCCCACTTTCCTTCCCTTCCTCGCGCCCCCTCCCCAGGCAGGGAGGCGGCCAGTCCCTTGGGGACCTCAGGTGGGAAAGGGAGGGCTGCCCGGGACAGGCAGACGCCTCGATTCCTCTCCTCCCCAACACTGCACTCCCCTCCACCCTCTATTTTTAGGTCCATTATTGTCCATTCTTGGGTGGTTTTTTTTTTTTTTCACTCCTTCCCCAGAAAAAAACAGATCAGATTCCTCCAGGCAAAGCCATCTCGTCTCCCCCGGAGCTGGTAGGTGGGGGCACGCACACGGCCAAATAGACATGAAATAAGTGAATTATCAAATAAGTAGATTAGCAGACTCCGTGGTGTCTCAGGGGACACGCAGGGTGGGCAAAACGCTCTGGTCCCTCCTCCCCAGCCCTCCTTCCTCCGGCAGCCAGGGCGCGCTGGGGGAGCAGAGGCAGACAGGGACAGTGCACGCCCACAAGTACGTGAGCGCACACACATAACAACCGCCTCAGTCTAACCCGGAGAGAGACTCAGCGCCTCAGGGCAGCTAAGCAGCCTGGCTGGGAGCCAGGCACTGGGGCCAGGCAGCTGGTGGTGGAGGCGCCAGGCTCCTCTTCTTAGAAGCTGTGTGACTTTGGGCAAGGGACTTAACCTCTCTGAGCCTCGGGTTCCTCATATTCAAAATGGATATAAATATAGGATCTGTTCTTAAGTGTCCCTGGAGGGTTCAATGAGCTACATTAGGTCAAGGGTTCGAGATGCAATAGACACTCACTAAATGTAAGGTCTGAGGAGCTTCCCAGATGGCTCAGTGGTGAAGAGTCTGCCTGCCAGTGCACGAGATGCAGGGGACACGAGTTCGATCCCCGAGTCGGAAAGATCCCCTGGCGAAGGGAATGGCAGCCCACTCCGGCATTCTTGCCTGGGAAATCCCATGGACGGAGGAGCCCGATGGGCTGTAGCCCATGGGTCGCAAGAGTCGGACACAACTGAGCAACTGAGCACGCACGCGGCTGGTCTGCAGAGGTGGATCAAGAAGATGCTCAGACAACAGACCCAGCCAGCCGAGAAGACAAATGGCAGTTTTCCTGAGTTTAGGGCTCCCAGAGGGACCACAGGGGCCCAAGGGTGGACTCAGGGTGGTCTGGGGCGCCTGTGAGATTTGCAACTGTGTGTGTATGTGTGCATTGTTCTAGGAAGAGCACCCTGGATTCTCAAAGGGGCTGTGACCCCTCCAGAGTAGGAGGCCCTGCCCTGGGGTTTGGGGGCTGAGGTGTGGTGGGGTCCTGCCTTTGTCCACCCGCTCTGGGTCCCACGTGCCTGGGATGTTACTGCTCTCTCCACGCTTCCCTGTCTTCCTCTAAGTATCAAAGTTCCAAAAGCCAGAAGCAGACTCTGGGGATGCAGTGTGACCTGGAGGGTGGATACGCAAACCCCCTCTGGGGAAGGCAGGGAATTTACATCCCAAAGTGAGGCGAGAGGTGAGGGCACCCAGCCTCTGGAAGTCAATCCAGTGTGGAGCCCAGACCCAGCATGATGCCGGCCCCAGAGCTGTTGGCCAGGGGTTCTCGATTGTGCCTGGGGCGGGGACAGGGGGTGTGCCTGTGGCCTGCTGGCTTCTCCTTCCGCTGTCACCTGCCTTTGCCAGCTCTAGATGCCCCAGCCAGAGGGGATAATTCGAGGACCCGCAGTCCCCCGAAAGGGCATCATGAGTTTTCTGTGGGCTCAGGTAGAGGGGGCGCTGCCGCAGCTGATGAAGGGGCCCAAGGTTACCCAAGGCTCCATCTCTCTTTCGCCTCCTTTTCACCTTCTGCCTGACCACAGATTTCTGCTACGACTGAGGGGCAATGCCTGGGTCGTATTTCATTTCCTTTTATTTCCCTGGTTGACACTTGGAGTCGGACGAACAACTCAGGCAGCAGAAGGAGCTGGAATGAGGGACTGAGGGGGTCCAAATAGTCCCCAAACCCTCAGGACAAACTGCTGCAAGGGAAGGGTGTCTGGTCTTTGAAGATGGGGCTAGGGCCCTTTAATAGGAGAGGGCAGCTCTGAAAGCCCCAGGTGTAGATCTGAGGGGCCCATAAACTGGGATTTAATTCCTTCCTACCCATGAGACCTTGAGAGGTGAAGTGGCCCTTCCAGAGCTGCACCTTGGGATCACAGGTCCCCGCGGACAGCCGGTCAGACTTTCGACAAGGCAGCATGGGACAGTGGCCAAGGGCCCAGAGACAGGTCCTGGCCTTGTCATTGCTGTGCAAACTTAGGTGAGTCTCTGCACCTCTCTGAGCCTCCCTCTCCTCATTTGCAATATACCCGTCCCAGTGTTGTAGACAGACACAAATGCTACGCACAGTGCTTTGCAGGGTGCCCGGAGCACAGGGAGGTCTCGGGAAATAGCAGACTAATCCTGCAATATGGGGCTGCTGCTGCTGCTGCTAAGTCACTTCAGTCGTGTCTGACTCTGTGTGACCCCATAGACAGCAATGTGGGGCGGGCAGAAAAAACACTAGCAGGTGGTGAGACACAAGACCCACAAGTGTGTCCCCGGCTCTTGGTTCCTGAAGCTCCCCGCTGAGGGCTGGGCCACACACACCCTGCTCCTGACGGTGGAAAGCGGCCACCGAGGCTGACTTGGCGGTGATCCCTGACATTCTGCCCAGCAGCCTGCCTCCCGCCCTGGCCTGACCCGCCTGCCACAAACATCCCCTTCCAGCCCACCCTCCGTGGTGCTGCCACAGCAAGAGCCACGGCTTGTGCGCGGGTTGGGGCAGGGGCCTTGAGAAGCCCCAAGGCCTGCAAGAGCTGACTCTGAGCAAGACTGGGTCATGGGAGGCTGCACCCAGGCAGATAGCTCACCTTCACAGGCCAGAGAGCAAACTCTGACCTTAAGGCCACACCCGCCCTGAAGGTGCCACTCAGGCACTTCTTGGGAGGCCAGCTTGGGCTTTGCCACAGCAAAGACCCAGCACCAAGAAAGGCCAAGAAAAAAGAAAACTCAACGATAAACAAAAAACCCCAAAGGGCATAATCCAAAGAGTGAAAGATGATCTGTAGAGTGGGGGAAATATTAGCAAATCACACACCTGATAAGGATTTAGGAGACCACCTAATCTGCATCTTGAGAAACCTGTATGCAGGTCAGGAAGCAACAGTTAGAACTGGACATGGAACAACAGACTGGTTCCAAATAGGAAAAGGAGTACATCAAGGCTGTATATTGTCACCCTGCTTATTTAACTTCTATGCAGAGTACATCATGAGAAATGCTGGACTGGAAGAAACACAAGCTGGAATCAAGATTGCCGGGAGAAATATCAATCACCTCAGATATGCAGATGACACCACCCTTATGGCAGAAAGTGAAGAGGAGCTAAAAAGCCTCTTGATGAAAGTGAAAGAGGAGAGCGAAAAAGTTGGCTTAAAGCTCAACATTCAGAAAATGAAGATCATGGCTTCCGGTCCCATCACTTCATGGCAAATAGATGGGGAAACAGTGGAAACAGTGTCAGACATTATTTTTGGGGGCTCCAAAATCACTGCAGATGGTGACTGCAGCCATGAAATTAAAAGATGCTTACTCCTTGGAAGAAAAGTTATGACCAACCTAGATAGTATATTCAAAAGCAGAGACATTACTTTGCCGACTAAGGTCCGTCTAGTCAGGGCCATGGTTTTTCCTGTGGTCATGTATGGATGTGAGAGTTGGACTGAGCGCCGAAGAATTGATGCTTTTGAACTGTGGTGTTGGAGAAGACTCTTGAGAGTCCCTTGGACTGCAGGGAGATCCAACCAGTCTATTCTGAAGGAGATCAACCCTGGGATTTCTTTGGAAGGAATGATGCTAAAGCTGAAGCTCCAGTACTTTGGCCACCTCATGCAAAGAGTTGATTCACTGGAAAAGACGTTGATGCTGGAGGGATTGGGGGCAGGAGGAGAAGGGGATGACCAAGGATGAGATGGCTGGATGGCATCACGGACTCGATGGACGTGAGTCTGAGTGAACTCTGGGAGATGGTGATGGACAGGGAGGCCTGGTGTGCTGCGATTCATGGGGTCGCAAAGAGTCGAACACGACTGAGCGACTGAACTGAAATGATATATTAAAAAACACATACAACTCAACAACCAAGAGACAGCCCAATGAAAAACTGGGCAAAAAGACTTGAATACACATTTCTCCAAAGAAGATGTACAGATGGCCCGTGAGAACACAATACCAGCATCATTAGCAGAGAAACGCAAATCAAAACCCTAATGCAATACCAGCTCACACCAACCGGGTTAGCCGTTATAATACAAAAGAAAACTGGAAAGTTACAAGTGTTGGCAGGGACACAGAGAAATTGGACCCCTTGTAACAGTGCTGGTAAGAATGTAAAATGGTGCAACTGTTCTGAAAAACAGTTTGGCAATTGCTCAAAAACGTAAATCTAAAATTAGGTGTGTTAGTCCCTCAGGCGTGTCCGACTCTTTGTGGCCCCATGGACTGTAGCTCGCCAGACTCCTCTGTTTATGGAATTCTCCAGGCAAGAATACTCGAGTGGGTTGCCCTTCCCTTCTCCAGGGGATCTTCCCAACCCAGGGATCAAACTCAGGTCTCCCGCATTGTGGGCAGAGACCATCGGAGCTACCAGGGAAGCCCAATATGACCCAGCAATTCCCCTCCTAGGTATAGCCCCAAGAGAAATGGAACCATATGTCCATACAAAAACTTGTACATAAATGTTCATGACAATATTATTCACAATAGCCCCAAAGTGGAAACAATCCACATGCCCACCAACTAATGAAGGGATAAACAAAACGTGGGAGAGCACGCGATGGAATCTCACTCAGCTAGAAAAAAGAACAAGGTGCTGGTACAGGTGAAGCTCCAGAACATGATGCTGAGTGAAGGAAGCCAGATTAAAAAGTCACACTTGGTCTGATTCCATTTAAAGGACGTGTCTGGAATGGGCAAAGGCATGATATAGGAAGCAGACTAATGATTGCCAAGGGCTGAGGACAGAGGAATGGGGAGCGGCTGCTGATAGAGATGGGATTTCCTTTCAGAAAATGATGAAAATCTCTTGGAAATAGAGATGTTGGTTGTGCAACATTGTGAACGTCCTACATGCCACTGAACTGAATATTTAAAAACGGCTGAAAAGGCAGATTCTATGTTATATATATTTTACCCCAGCTTTTAAAAAATTGATGGCTAATTTCAAGTTATGTGACTATCATTGCAATTTTTTTTAATTAAAAAATATTTTTAAAGTGCCTTCATCACAAGAAAATAAAATTGTAACTGTGACTATGTGGTGATAGAAACTAAACTTAGAAACTAAACTAAACTAAACTTAGGTAATTCTTTCGTAATAGTTTTTTTGTTTTTTTGGCCACATGTGGGATCTTAGTTCCCCAACCAGGGATCAACCCACCACTGGACCACTAGGAAAGTCCCTCTTTCGAAATACGTACCTACGTCAAATCATTCTGTTGTGCACCTAAAACTAATACAAAGTTCTATGTCAATTACACCTCAATTAATTTTTTTAAAAAGAATTTAGAAGCCGACACCAAAGGGAAATGATGTGATGTACAATTATATCTTTAGCACTCAGCTTTGTTTTTCTTTGTTTTGATTTTCCTTTAATAGAATACTATAATAAAGGGATTTGAATTTGGAAATAAAAAATCCCAGTGCTGCGCTGAGCACAGGAAATGGATTCAGAGCCCCTCTATCTGCACTGGAGCCCCCCGTTTTGTCGGTTTTTGACCAGGTCTGAACTCTGGCATAGATTTTCCCCAAACTCTGAGAAGGCATCTATGATTGTGCGGCGATGCTGGATGAAGTGGTTAACCTAGCCAAACCTCGTTGCACAGCTGGGGAAACCTGGCTAAGGGGCTGTCCTTGCCGCGAGGAGACTGGCAAGGCCCAGCACCACCCAGCCCCCAGCCCCCTTCACTCTATCTGCTCTGACACACCACTCCCTGGCCCCCGTCACCCTGCCAGCAGTTGGTGTGTGCTTGGGGAATTAGAAACACATTTTCATATATTTAAGCAAATCTGCTGTGATGATTTAAAAAAAAAAATCAGAACCTGCAAACCAAAGCCAAACAGATCCATGCATCGTCTTCCGTTTCCCACTTTCTCCAACACTCTGGTTCCCTCCAGGAAGGAGCCAGGCCTCCTTGTGGGCCCGGTGGGCCCTGGCCAGTCCTGAGGCAGGAGAGCCTGGGGTCTGGGCTGTGGATCAGGAACACAGCCCGGACCCCCTTCCTGGGGTGGTGATGGCTGGCTGGTAACGGGGCGGGGCTGCAGCTTGGCACCTGCTTCTTTGAGCCTGCCAAGCTCTGGTCCAGCCCCAGGACTTGCATGCCCTGTGGGCCTCCTCAGGTCTCTGCCTGCCTAGTGCTCCTTTCCTCCTCCTCTCCTCCCCGGACACCCTTGGTCTAATCCCTCTGACACTGGGGAGTGGTTAGGAGCCAGGCGGAGAAGACTGGATCCCAGCTCCACCAACAGTGGGCCTTGGGGAGCCTTGGTCTATTTCTCCATCCGGGGCACAGTGACAGCCCCGCCCACAGGCTTACAGGGCAGGGGCTTTGATGAAACCAACCGGCCAAGTGGCCTGTCCCCTCCCCAGTCATCCACTCTTCTGAATCCTTCCAACCCCTCAAGGTCACAGACCACCCTGGTGCCCAGCCCCCTGCCTCTGAACTCCCATGGCACACTAGCCAAAGCTCGTTGCACAGCTGGGGAAACCTGGCTAAGGGGCTGTCCTTGCGGGGGTCCTGCGCCGCCCAGCCCCCATCCTTCATTCTCTCTGCTCTGACACACCGCTCCCTGGGCCCGCCGCCCCGCCAGCAGTTGGTGTGTGCTCCACAGCACACTTACACACTGGGCTCCCGGGCTCCTCTTCTGTTAACGTCTACTTTTACTCCTTGTGTCTCTCAAGCTAAATTCTAGACTGGGGGGGTGAAAAAAATAATCCCTTTTTGGGAACATTCACTTTTTGCCAGGCTCCCAGCTGCGGGCTTTCCATCCCTTGTCTCAT
Source organism: Oryx dammah (assembly GCF_014754425.2). Taxonomy (NCBI): domain Eukaryota; kingdom Metazoa; phylum Chordata; class Mammalia; order Artiodactyla; family Bovidae; genus Oryx; species Oryx dammah. The sequence continues at coordinate 101,045,251 of NW_024070209.1, read as the reverse complement.
CTCACCCAGACAATCAGCCTTTGAGACCATGTTTTGCATCACCCCAGTTTTCAGATGAGAAAACTGAGGCTCAGAGCATGAAGGACTTATCCAAAGTCCCACAGCCCAGAAAGGGATGAGCATGAGCCCCCACTCGTCCCAGCCCGAACCTCAGCTTCTCACCCACAGCTGGGGTCGCCTGCCTGTCCATCCATCCGCCTCCTGCTTTGTTCTCACACGTGGAACTTGAGGCAGTTTGTGTTAAACACGCACTGAAGCAGAAAAATGAATATATATGAAAAGTCAGGGCCAGGGGATGTAGAGAGGCAGATGAACCTGGGGAAGGTGGGGTGGGTGCATAGACTGGAAAGTTCTCGAAGCTCTAAGTCTGACTCTTTGGAACGATGTCTCCTCCAAGCCCTTTCCCTTTCCCTAGGCACTCCAGAGGCTCTGCCCCCCACCCTCCTTGGGGTGTTTAGACCCAAACTCCTTCCCTTGAAAAAGTAGGAGGCCAGGATTTCATCCACGGGGCCCTCGCAGGCAGGGCTGTCCCCATCCTGTCACTCGTCTGCTCCCCAGGAAGGAGGCTTCGCCAAGCAACAAGATGTCATGCATGGAACTATTCTTGTCCCAGGCTGGGACCTGCCTCGGGCGTTTCAAGAGGCTGAGCGGCTTTAACTAAGGGCTGGGTGAAGCTCAGTTTCCAAAGTCGCTTCCTGTTTAAGGACAGAGCTGTGCAGACCTCCTGCTATCAGCGAACTGGAAACCTCACAGAATAGGGGTGCAAACTGGGGAGAAGTAGAGGCTTTGGGTGCCTCCTCTGTCCTGATCGAAACCCTAGTTCTTCCCATAAGACTCAGCCCTAATCTCTCCTCCTCCGAGAAGCCTTCCTGGACCACACTGTCCTTCCACCCACCCACTCATTGTTTCAGTAAATGCTTCCTGAGCACTGACTGAACCAAAAGGGAGGGATGTGAAGACGGACAAGGCAGCCATGCCCCCAAGGAGCTCCCAGCCCAGGAGGGAGGCAAACATCAGGCGTAGAGTAATGAGCGTGGACTGAGCATCCATATGTGTATTCTATCAACAGTCCTATTTAAGGAAATGAAGACTCAGGGAGGTTAAGCCTCATGCCAAAGGTCACACAGCAGGGGATTCCAACCTCTACGTCTCTGCCTCTAGAGCCTGAGCTCTTAACTAGGAGGCCACATCTGTGAGCTTAAGTGACAAGGATGCAGCCAGATGAGGTCTTTTAACCCTCCTGGGCTAGGGAGTCAGGAAAAGCCTCCTAGAGAAGGTGGGTTCCAGCATGAACCTTTTTCAAAATGTTCAAAAGCTCCTTTTCCAAAAGGAGCCTGGGTTATCTAGGTAAGCACAAAAGGGTCAGACATGAAGGAAGCAAAGAAGACATTCCAGGTAGAGGAGGCGGGAAAACTTTGCGGGAAGCTGGAGCTGGGAGGGATGGGCGGGGCAGGGGGGAGTCAGTGTGTGTGGGGGGGCGGGATGCGCCTTCATCCTTTGCAAGCTCCTTATACTAGGTCTCCATCTCACCCACTCAGTGTTAGTCGGATACCACCCTGAACACCTGCCCTGTTTCTCTTGTTGTCTACTTGGATTTGCAAGAGTTATCTCACTTCTCCCCGACAGCTGCGCCTGGCATGAGGTCAGCCCTGGAAACGGGACAGGAGGGGTTTGATGCAGAGAAGGGGGGAGGCTGGAGAAGGGTGTTCCCCTGTCCTCCGTGGGTTTGGGGCCAGAACACAGGGGGAGAGGGGGCCCAGGCCAGTGAGCTGGGTGCTGGTAAGCTGGTGAGCTCAGTGCCACTGGATGGAATCATTTCAAGAACATCACATTCTGGCAGGAGGAGGGGCATCTGTGACCTGGATTGCACGTGGTGTTCAGTGCACAATGGGGAGGGGCTTGAGGTCTCCAGGACCTGCCTGCCACCTGAGTTATCACCCCAGCAGACTCCCTGGGGGAGGGATGGCGGGGCCATTGGCTCTTCATCTGGGTAAACTGAGGCACAGAGAAGGCAAAGCAGCTTCTGAGAAACATGTGTGCTCTGGGTTTTCCTGTATGTCAAGACCCTGGCGTCTCTGTGTGCTGAAGTCTCCTTAGATGAAATGTTTACCATTCACCTATTTCACCGTGGAAAAGTCCAGATGCTCAAGACTGGATCAACAGCACTATCAAAGCCTCACACTAGGAGAGAACTGGCACTCTCTAAGCACTTGCTGATACACTGAGAGAAGCACTTCCTTCTCCCAGCAAGCTGGAGAGGTGGGCAAGGCAGCCATCATCACATCCCATTACCGGTGGGGAAACGGAGTCTCAGAGACTTGGCTCAGAGACTTGTCCCAGATCACTCAGCCCATAAGCAGCAAAGCCGGGATGCAAGTTCAGGTCTTTGGATTCCAAGCTTGAAGCTTTTGTCTGGATATCATAACACCCTTCCGGAACCTTCCACCAGGTCTCCAACATTCAGGAGTCTGAGCTCCTAGCTTCACCCCTCCCTCTGGGATCCCCGCTCCTCCTGCTGTCTGCCTTCCTCCTTCAGCAGTAGTGACACCCCCTTACTCTGCAAAGGTCCCATGGGAAGCACAGGTCTCTTGCCTGCCCAATAGCGATAATAAGTATCAGCCATCGTTGACGGATTAGTAGAGCAGTGTTCCTCAGAGCATACCCTGTGTGCATCTGAATTACCTGAATTTCCTGTTAAAATGCAGCTTCTGGCTCTGAGGGTTGCCCAGGACCCAGTATTTCTAACAAGGTGCATCTTGGGAGGCAAGTGGGCGGCCAGCTGTAGGGCCATTTTCAACATCACCTGCCTGGTCTGTGCCCCCAGCCCTCTTTGCTCACCATCTCTCTCCTGAGACTCAAGGCACAAGGACAAGGTCTCCCCCCTCCTTTCGTGGCTGTGCAAGTGGCTGGTGGGCAACCTCTCTTTCAGAGCGCTGTGGGACTGCTCCCCATCCTCTAGGGGTCCTGCAAGAGGCCGAGAAGCCTTTGCCTCCTTCTCTCTGGCTCTGCAGACTCAGCAGGCTGGCCCCCTCCGGCCAGGCACTGGGAGTCAGAGGTGGGAGGCCGCCCGCCATCTCCCGCAGCCCTCATTGAAATTTCGCCCTTGCCCGAGAATCTTTGGTTGAGAGCTCAGCCCTATTAATTCTCATTCTGCATTTAGAGCCAATAGGTTTTTATTTATTCATTTATCTTGGTCTTCCTCCTCCCTCCCCTTCCTCACCGGGCTGGAATTTACAATTCAGGTCTCAGGCGGCCTTGCGGAAGGACAACCAGTCCAAGGCCAGGAGAGTCTGCACACTGAAGCCTGCGAGGGGCAGTCGCCCCCCCCCCGCCACGCCCCCGGCCCCTGGCGCACCCTCAGGACACTTCAGGGCTCACGCTCTGACCTGGATGGATGTTGGGACAGGCCCAGCACTCACCGCAGGAGGGATGCCAGGAAACAGGGACCCACTGGGCAATTCTGAGGCTAAAGTGGGGCTAAGGGCCGCCGGGGTACCACTAGGGCGCCCCCTGGTGGCTGGTTAAAACCACCGGCCAAGGCTAGAGGAATTAATGGCTACCTGAGCACATATCCAACCGCCTGCGCCCCTGAGCCCAAGATACAGGGCGGGACGTCCTCAAGGCTGGGGTGGGGCAAAGAAGCAAAGGCCCGGACACCGCAGAGGGCATAAAAGCCACAATAACAAGCAAACCGTGAACACCTACTATGTGCTGGGACTCGCATGGCTGGGCTGTGTCCTTTCCCAGCACTGTGACACGCCTTCAGCAGCAGCATCTCTACTTCACTGAAGTTAAGAGAGGGAAGGCTGGGCCACCTGGAGCATAAGCACAGGCCCTGCCTGGCTGCGCACAAGTTCCCGGCCTGCCCTCGAGACTGAATGACCTTGGCGGGATTTAGCCAACACTTTCTAATCCCTAAAATGGGATTAGAACGGTCACCACCTTGGAGCATCCTAGAGGTGATTTAATGAGACACACACAGAACCTCTTGCCTGGAGAATCCCAGGGATGGGGGAGCCTGGTGGGCTCCTGTCTCTGGGGTCGCACAGAGTTGGACATGACTGAAGTCATTTAGCAGCAGCAGCAGCACAGAACCTGCTCGGGGAAGCTACAGTAAACAGCGGGGTGGTAGTTTGAATTCATCTGCATGTGACCCCCTCCTCCCTGCAGAAGCAGCCTGGGCGGTGTCCCCACACCCGTGGGCTGCATGTTCGTGATCAAAGGCAGAGGTGGATGGCAGCCCATCATGAAACATTTAAGTCCATCAGGTTGGTGTCGGGACACCGAGGACCCACCAAGCAGAGGAAGGTAGAGATGCTGTTTCTCCACCACCACCCTCCTCACCATCTTCCCAGGAGAGGACAGGAAGGTGGCAGAAGCTCCCTCCACAGCCCAGGGCTCCAGGACCCAGGTTGGGCGGCATCAGGACTGTGGTAGGGTGACCACCCCACCCTGGCAGCTGCGCTGGGCTTTTTATGAGAATGGGGGCAGCCTTGGCCAGGAGAGGGCCTCGGACTCCCACCTGATGGTCATCCCCACTCCGCAGGCCTTGACCAGAAGCTGGTCCAGTGATTTAAGATTTCGCCACCCGCCCCATGCCCCTGCCCCCGGCACATTAAAATCACGATGAATATTTAAAAGAAGAAATACACTCAAGACTCTAACACAAGAGGCGGCAGCTGACTCTGCTCTGGGAGTCAAGTGGCGAAGTCCTCGCAGGAGCTGGGGCGGGCGCTCAGCCTGAGATGCGGCTCAGAGCTGGGATCCCCCGGTGCTGACCTTGGCCCTGACCTTCAGGGGCCAGCCCCGTTGCCCACCCCTGAGCCAGCGAAGCCCTGGGGTCCTCAGTGAAGTGGGACCATGCGGCCCCTGGCTCCTGGCCCTGTGCTGCCTTCTCCTTTACTGTCCCCCTCTCTCCGCTGGGGCTGGCCAGCCTGCCCACCGCCCACAGTGACAGCCTCCTGACCACTGACCATCCCAGTGGGAACCCCCCTCCCCAGGCTGACTGCTCTGGGATAGGATCCACGCACCCACAGGACTGAGCCATCCTTGGGAGCCTGGTGGGGACACCTGCTCAGTCCATCCATAAACCCAGAGCTCTGGAGGCTCCCCCAGGACACATGGAGGCAGCAATCACCCAAGGATGACACCAAGCCCTTCCTGTGGCTTCAGCAGCCTGGCTTCCCTGTCCAGCCTCCTGCCTGACCAGGGGCCTGCAGGGCTCTGCCCAGTGGAAGGCATCTTTTGGGAGGCAGATCAGCTTAGTGACTCTGGAGCCAGACGCTTGCATCAGAGCTTTACCGCTTCCTGGGCTGTGACTTTGGGCCTCAGTTTCTCCATCTGTACAATGGGAATGACAACAGCTACCATCTAGGAGCAATTCTTCTGTGCCAGGCCCTAGTCTGAGCATTTTATTTTATTTATTTATTTTAAAATATATATTTATTTACTTGGCTGCATCAGGACTTGGTTGTGACACGTGGGATCTTTCCTTGCAGCACACAGGCCCTCTATAGTTGTGGCGCCCGGTCTCCAGAGTGCTCAGGCGTCAGTAGTTGTAGCGCTCAGCCTCAGTTATTCCATGGCATGTGGGATCTTAGTTCCCTGACCAGGGATCGAACCCGTGTCCCCTGCATAGCAAGGTGGATTCTTAACCACTGAACCACCAGGGCAGTCCCTAGTCTGAGCATTTTAGGGTGAACTAAACTCGTTAGGGTGACCTGAGTGTGTGCTGTGGGTACACACTTTAAAGGACAGCAGCTCAGAGATGCCACCGGTCCAGAACTCACTCCCTGAAACTTTGTGTGACGCAGAATCAACCCAGCTGAACTGAGTGAGGACTAGAAGGAACAACTCATATTGAGCTTTCAAGCCCCACGCTCGGGGACTGGCATAAATGACCCCCACTGTTATTACTGTTGCTGTTATTGGAGTACTGATGTACCCTATGGCTCTGACTCCATCTTTAACTAGAGACAAGTGACACCCACCTGAACGCCTCCCTTCCCCTGACTTAACCAGTGACTGCGGTCACCGCACATCGTGATAGAATCGGAGAGGGTGCCATCCACACCAGCCACCCTGATCTGACCCCTTCCTTCCTCCCTTACAAATCCCCTCTGCACTTCCACCAAACCTTCCCCTGCAAAGGGCGCTTGGCCTCTCTCCACCTGGCAAATGGTTTGCTGGATTGGATTGGATGGACCAGGAGGTGGGCCCCTGAAGGGATGAACAGGGGGAAGGCAGAGTGCAATCTTGCAAATAGCACCTTGCTTGCTCACCCAGATGCTGACTTCCTACAAGGGAGGCGGGGCTTATCTGCAAGGCTGGGCAACTGTGACTACGGTGGTGGTTTGGTGGTTTTCCCAGAGGAGAGGATCCAGTGATCACCAGGCCAAGAATTTCCCCACCCCAAAGAATGGCGTCACGTGACCCCAGCATCCTCAGGGCACCCTTTGCTCTGGCGCGTTTCCAAGGTGGGACAGAGACGGTCCCAGTCCTACAGGCGGGAAAGTCAGCCTGGCATCCGGGTCCTCCAGCTGTGTTCGCCCATCCCAAGGGTCTGGCCCAGACCCCCACCCCCACCCACTTGGCCTGAGGGAAGGCCACAGCAGGGGGCCGACTTACATGGGAGCAGAATCTCTCTGGGGGGTCTCCGCACGTGATGCCAGAGGGCTCCACCTTCACCTTGACATAGTCCTTCAGGCGCATCACCTTGGGCTGGCAGGCATAGAACTCCCAGGTGGGGCCTTCGTCCGTGGTCACCCAGGATTTGCAGATGTCGTAGTCCCCAGAGGCCAGCGGCAGGCAGTGCAGGAGGACCAGCAGGCACAGCATGGCGGCGCAGTCCCCAGGGGCGCGGCCCGCAGGGGCCCAGTGAGGTGGCAGCTGGCTCAGGCGGGGCGCACAGCCTCAGCATGGGAGAGCCACATCTACCGGGCGACGGAGGCCAGATGTCCCAGGGACTCTGCCAGCTTGCAAACAGCGAGGAAACTTGGTTTTTCCAAGAGGCCGATACGGAAAACCCAGGGCTGGCGTTTCTCAGAGTGCTGATGGGCAGATCAAGAAGTTGCCCACAACTTGGCGTCCTCCTCACCTTGGCGTCCTCCTCACCTTGGCATCACCCCTCTCCCAGAGGTGAATCTGATCAAATCAGGCAAACGCTCCAATTGTGACCGTGGATGGAAATGGGAGATGGAGAGAGTCCGCAGGGATCTGGCATGAGGCCAGACCGGATTGCTTTTAATTTTTGTCCTTCCAATCAATCCAGCTTTTTTAAGGGCCCTTTCATGTGTGATGTGTGCTCAACACCACTGCACAACCACCCTCTGGCCTGCGTTGTAAAGATAAAACAAAATCAGGCGGCGTACCTGTTAGCTGCACACACGTCCCCCTATGGGACTGGACTTGGCATTTTGGCCAGTGAAAGAGATTTCTTTTCATATGGGCTGAAAGCGACAACAATCATAGCTGGACTGGAGCATGAAAAGCAGTGACTGAGGTGTTAACTGGGGAGCAGCTGATTAGGGTCTGCTTTGGTGGGGACAGGCGCTAATGGGGGCAGCTGACCTTGGCTGGTAGCCATCGGCAACTTATCAGGAAGTTTCTGAGACTTCAGCTCCCAATCCATCCAGGTACCCGGGGTCTGGCTTGTCTTTCATTGTAGGGAGGGAGGAGAGAGAGCTCATTAGCAACACCACCTGCAACAAATTAAATAGAGAAAGAGGGGGATAAAGATGTAGAAGAACAAAAGCTCTCTGGCAAAACGTGCAAAATACAAAGCTGCATTAGCAAGGTCTCCGGAGAAAACTGGGTTATTTTCATTAATACCGGAGGAGCACATTTGGAGACGGGGTACATTATTCAAGAAGGCAATGCGCTTTCTCTTTATTTCTGGGGGTCCTGGGGTCAGTAGAAGTGTCCCTGTTTGGGGTCAATGACTTTCTAAAAAGCCCCAGGAGCTGAGACGGAACGGTGGCTTTAAAATACTGCAACTGACAAGTCAAAATGTCAAAACCGTTGAAGGCAGAGATGAGGCTGTAATTATAGGTGTCGATGAGGCTGTGTGGACAGGCTCAGATAAAGAATGGTCCAGGCATGGCCAAAAGTTACAAACCAGGTGCTAATAACTGTCTCCAAAATTCTGAAATGGTGAATTTAATTTGCAACTGTAAGGATCTAGGGATGTTGAAGACTTTGACGGAAGTGACGACGGTGTGTCATATTAGTTTTTTCCGATCGAGGCCAAAATTTCGCAGTCATCCTTAGAGGGTATGTTTATAAACAGGTCACCATTATGATTATTGCTTTACTATTTTAAGCTACTTGTAATTATTTAAAAGCCCTAAATAGATATAACTAAGATGAATACTACATTGTGGAAAAAACACGACTCCAGTAGTGTGATGTGTTCCAGACATTTGATATATCACCAGGAGAATCTGGTCCCCCAGTGAGGGATCCTGGCCAGAAATACTTAGCCAATAAATAGGGTAAAGGTTACTGCAGTGAGTCACACCAGAGCCATGTGCATTATTAATTCTGGTAATTATGTCTCTGATTGTTGCACCTAAATTCCCAAACTATTGCAGCAGCCATGCTACCTTCACCGCTCACCTGATTCTTCAGCCATTGTATCTAGAAGGTCCTGAAGAGATAACTACGTTTCCATGCTCCTCCATTCTCCATCCAGATACAAACCCACTCCTGCCCCAAATGACAAACTAGAGGGTTGGGGACACTGTCCAAATGGGGTCTGGCCGCTCAGCTCCTCCCCAGGTGGAGTCCCCAGGCTAGGTCCCAATGCTCCAGGCTGGGGGCATCATAAATCTGCATGAAGGCAGCCCCTGCCCCTCTCTCTGGCTGAAGGGCTCTTGATAGAGATGAATGAGGAGCCAGGGGGACACATTTTCACATCTCACCTCTGGCTGTTTCGAGAGAAACGGTGTTACAGAGTCCTCCTGGCCTTGAATGTGCTCCTTGCTAGAAAACTCTCAGAAAAAATCCGCCTGGAGACTATTTTTACAACCTGAGAAAATGTAGTAAAAATAAAATAGCGCTGGCCGGCAAAGGTTTGGATGCCTCTATCTGAGCTTTGTGCTGCCCAGAAAACAGCACGTCCCTAATTAATTCTTCCAGCGGCAGGCTCCCAACTGTTCACTCCCAGGTGGGGCGCTCCTGATACGGGACACCAGGGCGCCAGGCTTCGTGGTTCCCAGGGAGGACCCACCCACCCAGCCTGGGGCTTCCTTCATCTGCAGTGATGCTCCCAGCCTGAACGCTGCTGGACGCGGGGAGGCAGCGAGGCCCAGAGGCCAGGAGGCCCGCCAGACCCACGAGGCAGCAGGCCTTGCAAATATATTAATTGCTTTGCAGTTGCGTTGGCTTAAATGCCATGCATTCCCTGGAAAACTCGGTGAGGGTGGGGGGCCAACAACCACAAAATCTGCCCAGGAGGGGGGCAATAAACGTGTTTACAACTAGTCAGTCAACTGGGCGTTGCTGGCACCATAAGGGAATTGTGAGCTCAGCACGAGAATATTATTACAGTCGGTTTTTGCCAAAGAGGAAAAAACGGGAGGGGGAGAGACGCGAGAGTCTTCGGCACAGTGAGGAGGAAAGCGAAGAGAGAGAAGCCGGTATAGGAAATTTCAGGAGTAAGAGGTTGGGTCCCCGTAGATTGTTTTCTCCTTGGAAAATAAATCTTCACCTGATATTATTAAGAAACTGCAGCTCCCAGAAACAAATAGAATCAATGCGCTTTATTTTCTTTTAAGAGTCCTCAGGAACGGGAGGGGAGGGGGAGGGGCTGATAGCCAGGGTATTAAAACCCGAAAATTAGATTTTACCAGGATTTCTGAACTCAGATTTCTCTGTCTTATTGAATTAGCGCCTCTCGAACTGGCTGGGCTCGAAGCAAGCTCCTCCCGAGTTGCCGGCTGGGCCCTCGCCTCCTGGGAAACTTGCCTGGTGGGCGGGGAACCCCTAGAGGTGGTCCCTGGAGAGGGGGCGCTGGGAGTTTCTCCTGGGACCCAGCCCACACCCCGGTTTCTTTCTTCTTTCCCAGCGGGACAGCGGAAGAGGGGGTGAAATCTACCTTCAGATGCGTTCAGGGTCACCTTCCAGTCCCACCCCACCCTCCCAACTCTAACCATCGCCCCCCACCCGCGCAACCCGGGCGGGTCCCATGGGTGCACCCGCTCACCGCCGCCTCGCGAGCGTGCATCCCACTGCTGGCGGCCCGGGTGCCTCAGCCTCGGAACGGCAGCCTCTTCGGTCTCCGGATGCCCACCTCCCCCCGCCGCAAGCCCTCTCAGCTCCCAGGCAACCCCTAAAAGTTGAGCGCGGCGGGTGGGGCGCGAGGAGGCCTCCACTGGGAGTGTGGGGCTGCGGCACGGGGCTGCTGGTGGGGTGGGGGTCAGCTCCCCGCCGCGGACCCCAGGGGTTCAGAGTCCGCGCTTCGGGTGGGCTGCAGGCGTCGTGCCTCGCACGGCAACGTGCCCGGCAAGCCCTCCGTAGCTTTTTGTCTTTCCGAAGTTGAGTGTAAACCCCGGAGCAATTAATAATCACACCTTTAATAAAGGCCGGGCGGGCGCCGAGGGGTGCCCCCCTCATTTGGCACCTCCTCCCTTAATTAGGAGACGCCGAGCAAAGCGCCCGGCAATTACTCTCATCCTTTTGCCCAGCGCCGCAGCCGGCAGCGACCCCGCCGCCGCCCCCAGCCCCCAGGCAGGCAACTTACTCGGGAGCCGGAGCCGGCGGACCCTGCGAGCCCGTGGTCCTCTTCCCGCGGCCCCTGCTCCCACAGTCCGCGCGCCACCCAGCTCCAGGTTCCACTCCACACTGTCCCCGAGCCCGTCCGGGCGCATAATCCTCCCCATCAGCCCACCCCTCCCAGGCGCCGAAAGAAGTTTCTAGCGGCGGCCGGAACGCAAGAGTTTTTCTGTGCAACTCGCACATTTTCCCAGTTTTCCGAGAGGGGAAGGGGATGGCAGGAATTGGCGTGGCTCTAGAGGGTGGCGATTCAATCAGGGTAGGGGAACGGCGCGAAAGGAAGGGTTAATTTCCTTTCCACAAACACATCCAGGCGTTCTCTTAACATCCATCCTCGCGCCCCACTCACTCGCACAAATGGTGGGAAAAGACCCTGGTGGGGAAAAGCCAGCCCCGAAAGACAAGCTACTCCTTTAAGATGTTGCTACAAACGCACACTCACACACCCCTCTCTAAGCGACTCCGGTCCTCCGCTAGTAGCAGTCGCCACCAATAACTTTTGCATCCGAGCCTCGGCTGGGCTACTGTTAAGTGGCTCCTGGGCCCCGGGAAAGCCTGCGCGGTCACCCAAGCCCTTCAAAAATGAAAGCAGGCTGGCCAAGCTGCAGCATATCCACCCCCCAACCCCGCTCGCCTCCCGGGCTCTCCCCGCCCGCCTTACCCCGGCTCGGAGCGGCTTCCCGGAGCGGAGACCCCGGAGGCCGCCACCCTCCGACGCTCTGCCTCCCCCTTCTGGCTGGCGCTGGGTGGGGGTGAAGGCCGAGGGCTGCGAGCCGCTGCTCCTTCCCCCGCCGCCTCTGTGGCTGTCAGATCGGGGCTAGGGAGCCCTCCGGCCGGGGGGGCCGCCCGCAGCCGTCCCGGAGACGCAGGCCGGGGGAGGGGGCCGCCCGCGCCGCCTGCATCGCCCGCCGGGGGCCGAGCCGGAGGTCGCCGCTAACAAGTGCAAACTTTTGGGGCCCCCTGGGCGGCTCTGAGAGGACCCGCGCTCGGGCACCGGGCAGCCCCCGGCCCGGGTGGGCTTCGCGGCGGCTCGTCGGGGCGCCGGGGCATCCCCCCCCGGGGCGCGGCGCGGGCCAGATGGCCGGGGCGCTTCACTGCCTCCCTGCACTCCGCTCCAAGTTAATGCTGAGGCTAAATCCTCTTGCCATCACTCACGATCACCATCGGGGCTTTTATCTCCCGGTCTGATCCGGGCTGCGTAACTTCCTCTGTGTGGCTTTAACACACCATCCCACCACGGAGCAGCGGTCTTCTTAAAGGTGCAGGAAGGAAATACTGCGAGACTCGGGGGACGCGCCACGGCCCGGGGAGGGGCGCGGCGAGCAGGGGCGTCCCGGCGGGCCCGCGGCCAGGGTGGCCCCAGCGGGCGGCCGCGGGAGCGAGCCTGCTCTGGGGGGGCGGGGGTCGCAACCTACACATCGCCTCCCGGCCCGGGGGCCAGCGGGTCCGCGCACACAGAGCGCATCTCAGCCAGCTCGGGCCAGGCGCCGCGGGGCTGCGGCTTCCTTTCCCCAAACCCCGGGGGCCCGACCGGGTGCCAGCGCCCATGGGTGTGGGGGCTGCCCCATCGGCCCCGGGGGAGGGGTCCAAGTGAGTCAGTCCGCCCCCCGCCGCCCCCCGCCCCCCCCAAACAAGCCAGGGGCTCAAGGCTGCTGCTCCGTCTCCCTCTGTGAAGTGCTGCCACCCAGAAGGCCCCAAGCAGTGGGTAAAGGGGTGGGTGGGTGGATTTGGGGAGACGGGGAGGGGGACCATCTGAGCGCACAAGCGGAGCCTGAATACCAGCTGACACATCGCCGCCTCCACCCTGACGGGCCCTGCTTTTGACAGAGCCAAGCCAGCTCCGGAGGGAGTGCGGGGTAGGGGGCAGGAGGGGCCTCACTCCCTGGCGAGCCTGGGAGGAGGGCGTGGGAAGACTCCCGCTGCGGCCTAGGGCAGAGGCCGGGGGATTGGCCGCACTGGGCAGCCCCCTGGGGCTCTTCAGCGCCCCCAGTCCCCCACCCCGGAGGTTTCCTTCCGGGCTGCCTCCCAGGCCTGTGGGGAGAGCTGTCTCCATATTGCAGGGGCACCGGTGGCTTTCAGATGCTCCCGGGCGCGCTCCGGGTGGGTTCTCACTGCAGCTCAGGCAGCCGGCTCTGTCATTGGGATGCATCAAGAACAAAGAGCCCGAGGTCGGAGAGAGAGAGAGAAGGAGGGACTGGGCCGAGGTCACGGAGGGTGTCAGGGATAAGAGCAAGGTGTGCCCCTGGGGGCCCCACCCCGCTGCCAGCCTTAACCCTTCCCTTCTCTGGGCTCCCCCCAAGCTGGCCAAGGGGGCTGTGGTGCTGAGTAACGTTCAGCCTGTTGTTGCAGAGTGGACGTGGAATTCAAGACTGTCCTCTGCTTTAATAGTCATAATGGTAATTTAACATTTATTGAGCACCTGCTTTATGCCAGGATCCATGCAAACCGCTTGGTGTGTCTTATCCACTGGTTCTTCCCCACAGACCTGGCACTTAACTCCTATTAGTCAAGTCCCAAGTTATATTAATAGATGAAGCTTAGAGATGTGAAGTAACTTGCCCAAGGTCACACAGCTGAGGGAGATGCTGGCCTGGGAGGCAGGGCTCTTGGGCTCCCCCGTGGGGTTCTGCTGCAACTCCCTGACTTGCTGGTTAACTTGGGGTGCGAGGCACAGATTGCCTCCGAGCCTCAGTTTCCCCATCTGTGAGATGTGAATGGTGAGTCATTTCCTTTATCAAGGAGCAGACAGAACAAGGCCATCAAGGGCCTCCTCCTGCAAGTGGTCTCAAAGCCCTTCCACTGGAGAAGCTCCCCCCCCCCCCCCCCCCCAAGGCGGTCCGGGGGGCAGGTGCGTGGCCACCCCCTCTTACCCGTTTCCCGGGGCTTAAAGCATCCAGCAGGATGAAGCTCCGTGGAGGAGAACACATCTCAGCAATTTGATTTTTAAGCATTTGGCCTGCAGGCAGCAGCGACGGGCACACTGTGGGGCTCCCACCCAGGCAGGGTGAGTGATGACCCGGGCCGGCCCTCAGCCCGCTGTCGCCCCCAGGCAGGGTCATCAATTCCTGGGAAACGCCCTGCTCCTCCATCATCCAGTCTGGATGCTGTCAGGACAGCCAACGAGACTGGAGGAGGTTGCTTCTTATTCATGATTCACCTAAACGCGGTGGAGGGACCTGGGGTGTGCTCCAGATATTTCCTGGATGGTTTAAGTGACCCATGTGCAAAGCTATATGCCACTGAAATGGTGTTTAAAATGTCTCTGCATCCTCCTCTCCCCAGCAGCCCCTGCCTCTCCAGTGGGTTGATGCCGAGAGACTTTTTTGGGGACCCATTCCCAAACCTGTCTTCTAGTCTCCCTTTTTTCCAGATCCTGGAAATGATGGAAAGAGTCAGAATGAAGGGCTTTTCTTGGCTCCGCCCCTACTCACCATATGGCTTGGGGCCGTCACTTCCAGCCTCAGTTTCTCCCTCTGTATAATGAGGGGATTTGCCCCAGAAGGTGGTCCCCGGCCGATGATGCCAAGCTGACAGCAGGCCATAGCAACCTCCGGGAGACAGCATCCCTTTCTAGTGACTCATAAAGTGCTTTTTTTCCAAGATGGGAAACAAATAGGATTCTAGCCATGTAGGGACCAGGTGGTCAAGGGATGTTCATTTTTAAATTTCATTAAGGTATCTTGTGACAAACGACCTTTCACCAGCAATGAAAAGAAGCTGAGCACCAGGGGCAGGAGAGGGTTAATGAATCTCTCCCGCACCACCCCCCCCATGATTCCTGGCTCCCTTCTCGAAGCAGCCTCTTTGTTGGTGGAGTTTTGGCTCCATTGCACAGTTTAAATTCAAATTGTGAATGTTGAATCTACTATTAAAAAACATCTGCAGAATAATGCATTTGATTTTATTCCACCTATGTTGTTTAAACAAAGGAGATATGTATACAGATATAGACAGACAGACAGATGAATAGATAGATATGTACATATACGTGTATTTAAAATAAAGACACCAAAGTAGGAACAGGAGAGATGGAGAATGACATGCTTTATTACATATATATTCTTTCTGTGTTGCTTGACTCCTTCACAATGAGAAAATGGGCTTGCATGGGTAAGACAAGTAACAGGAAATTATAAAGTCACACTCAGAAGTGATCTCCCAGCTTTGCAATACACAGTAACAGAGGAGGTCCAGCCCCTCCGGGGATTTCCAAGAGAAGGCAAACCCTGATGCACACAGACTAAAGGACAGACAGATCAAACGAGCTCACACCACTGATTAAAGTCGTGTAATCTCAAAAGCCACCCCCATCACGTTCTCACCCTTCACCTGATTCACTCCCTTCTCAGTTATGCCAGGCCAAGGTTTCGGTTTGTCCCCTTGACCTTGAGCAGTTGCGATGTGCTGGAAATAGGTGGTAAGATCCTGGGAACTAGCCCAGGACCATCTAGGGGTTTGGAGGCATTCCTGGGCCCCTGACTTCCACAGCCAAGGCGGGGACAGGGGCAGGAGAGACCAAGACCCAAGGCCAGGGCATTCCCCAGGGTAGCACCTCCAGGCAGCTGCAGAGGCTGTTAAGAAGCACCCCGACTCCTCCTGGCCAGTTCTCAGCTCTAATCTCCAGACCATACTCCCATTAATTATTATTACTGTATTAATCATACATGTGATTAATTCAGTAATGGTGATTCATAATTGATTGCATTTTATATGGTGCCTTTCATCCACGCTTGTCCCAAGATGTGCGCTGCCTACAACAAGAGACATATAAAGCAAGACGTGTTCTTAGCTCGCCTGCGTTTTGTTGGATAAACTTCTCTTTGCAGAGGCAGGGGGCTGAGGGTTTGGGGGCAGACTGAGCTCACCAGCTTCAGCTCTGTGCCTGTCTCCGGCTCAGGCAGCGCCTCACGCAGCTGGGGACTCTGCTCCATCCTGCCTTGCCTCATGGTGGCCACGCCCCAGGAACTCTGCCAACCCCACTCCTTTGGCTGTAAGTCTGCCTAGGATCCGCCTGCAAGGCAAGGCCAGCCTGGGCTTCGCAGGGAGCTGGTACCCCCAAGGGCACTGACAAGGGTTCTAGAGCTTGATTCTTTGGGTGCGGGTCTTCCCTCTCCTGTTAATTAGCTGTGTGACCTTGAATAAGTTACTGCCCCACTGCCTCAGTTGACCCAAATGAAAAATGGGGTTAATAAAAATCTCTTCCTGGGGTTATTGTAAAATTTACATACAATATACACTACCATGCGTAAAACAGATAGCCAATGGGATTTTGCGGTATGACTCAGGGAACTCAAACCGGGGATCTGTCACCACCTAGAGGGGTGGGAAGGAAGTGGGAGGGAGGTTAAAGAGGGAGGGGACACATGTATACCTATGGCTGAAGCCAGCACAGTATTGTGAAGCAATTTTCCTTCAATTAAAATTAAGTTTTGTTTGAAAAGAAATTCCATGCAGTGATACATATACAGCACGTCAAATCTGGCACATAGTATGTGCTCAGTAAATGGGAGTAGTGGGCGACGTGGGCCTGGTTCTAGCAGCAGCTGCTCTGTGACTACGCTAATCTCTTCCCTTCTCTAGGCCTCAGTTTTCTCAGCTGTAAAATGGGCTGATCAGTCAACTTTGAGGGTTCCTTTCGGATCTGAGACGAGCACTTGGTATAGTCATGGTTGGGGTTTACAGCTTCAAAATCAAGCTGCCCTGGGCTCCCACTCTGACCATTCTCCAGTTGTGTGACCTTGGGCAAAGGACTCCCCTTGCCCAGCCTCAGTTGCCACCTCTGGAAAATGGGGATCATAATAGCATCTGATGCCTGGGCTTGATATGAGGGTTTCATGAGCTACTGCTTGAAGCCTGTTTAGCTTCTAGAAAGGGCTTAACACAGGGTGGCTCCGGCATTGCACAGCAGGCCTGGTGCACAGCACGTATGGATAATCTCACACGTCTGCTATGCCCCTACCCCGGGAAAGATGCTCTTGTCTGCCCCACTGTTCCGAAGAGAATGGAGATGGAGGCATCTGTCCTGGGGGAGTCAGGGGTTAAGGCAGGGGCAGTATTTGAACCCAGGCCTCATGGCCGCACTCACCGGGGTCTGCGCTCTGTCCTGAGCTGAGTCTCCCAGGATGGTTTTCGTCCCAGTGGTTCTGGTAGGGAGCTGGTGTTGCAGACCCCACTTGTTAGCAGAAGACCTGGGGACCAGAGAGGTTCGGTGACTTCTCCAGGGCACACAGCAAGCGAGCAGTCGGGGATCAGAACTGGCTCTGTTGAATGGATGTGGGGCCAGCACTGGGATGCCCGCCTTGGCCTGTGGCGTCTCCCCTGCCCCACCCCCTGAAGCCTGGCTGGGCATGCTTCCCTTTCCACGTGGACAGTCCTGTTCTTGAGCCCCAGGCAGCCTGGCACAGAGAGGGCTCGGCCCAGGAGAAAGAGCCTGTGTCCTCCCAGCAAAGCTGCTCGGCTCCGACAGGAGGGGTGGCTGCTGCAAAGAAGAAACCCAACCACCCCCCATCTCTGGGGGGTCAGACCGCCAGGGCTTCAGCCCGGAGGTTCCCCACAGTGTCCCCTGCAGACAGCCAGCCTTTGGTCCATAGGTCCCACGGGCAGAGCTATCTGCTGCCCTTGAGTGGCTCCCAGAGTCTCTGGGTTTCCTCTGCATAGGAGATGGGCATGTAGGGGAGCACTGGCTTCCCTCTGTCGGTGGGCCAGGCCACCGCGCTGACCCTGCCAGCGCAGATCTCAGGGCACACCTCCCCGCAGGGCACCCACCATGTGACAGCACCCCGCAAATCTGATAGATTATCCATGTCACATGTCATCACGCTGCCTGTGCAGCCTAGCAGTTTCAGGCGTGTCCGACTCTTTGCTTCCCTATGGACTGTAGCCCACCAGGCCCCTCTGTCCACGGGAATCTCCAGGCAAGAGTACTGGAGTGGGTTGCCATGCCCTCCTCCAGGGGATCTTCCTTCAGGAATCGGACCCATGTCTCTCATGTCTCCTGCACCGGCAGGTGGGTTCTTTACCACTTGTGCCACCTGGAAACCCCAAGGGTTTACTAAGCACTTACTATCTACTACATGCCAGATACTGTCAGGCTGAGGCAGTGGAGTCTGGGGAAGTGTGTCTGTGTGTGTGTGTGTGAGTCTGTGCACATGCAGGTACATAAGCCCACGTGAGTAGGCCCAGTGTGAGTGTGCCAGCTTGGCAGGCTTGCCAAAAAACACTGGAGGAGCCGCAGTAGCTGCAGGGGCACGTCCGAACCCTCAGGACAGGAGACAAGTTCGAACCATGAGCGCCAAGAAAAGTAAGACCCAGGCTCATGGGGACCCGGACCTGGACTCCTGCTTGCCTGAGCCTCGGTTTCTCATCTCTTGAGTGAACATAACGATAGCACCTATATCCTGGGGCTTGGGGAGCATTGCCCAATACTTTGGCCACCTGATGCGAAGAGCTGACTCACTGGAAAAGACCCAGATGCTGGGAAAGATTGAAGGCGGGAGGAGAAGGGGATGACAGAGGATGAGATGGTTGGATGGCATCACCGACTCAATGGACATGGGTTTGGGTGGACTCCGGGAGTTGGTGATGGACAGGGAGGCCTGGTGTGCTGTGGTTCATGGGGTCGCAAAGAGTTGGACATGACTGAGCGACTGAACTGGCCTGGGGAGCATTCACAGAGAAACGCTACGAACACTTTCATGCTGGCAGAGAGCAAGTGCTCCATCAGTGGTCGATCTGGTGGTCTCCTTTGAGGAGGCCTTCTTTCCAGCGATGAGGGGGCATCTAAAGCCCTTTGGGAGCCTGTGGCCCAGCAGAGGACACTGCTCTGCATCAGAAAAACACGGGCTTTGTAAAGTCTGGGAAATACACGGGGATACCAGCCCAGCTCTCCTCCCCATGATCTCTTCTCACAAATCCGCTTTGGGGGGTGTGTGTATCCCCACCCCCACCCTACCCAGCTTTCAGCGTAGGGGGTGCAGGAGAGCTGGGGATTGGAGGAAGGAGCCACGCCCACCCTCACAGGTAGAATCCTACACCCCACTCTCAGGCCTGCAGGCAA
Organism: Oryx dammah; assembly: GCF_014754425.2. NCBI lineage: Eukaryota > Metazoa > Chordata > Mammalia > Artiodactyla > Bovidae > Oryx > Oryx dammah. Next base: position 101,026,422 of record NW_024070209.1, on the reverse strand, counting down.
TTAAAAGGGCTGCTGGGGAGTGGGGGAAGGTGCACCCCAGCCGGGAGAGATGAAAACGCACTGTCAGTGGGAGGAAGCAGCCCCCCAACCCCATCCCACCCCCGTTCTCCTGCAGAACTCGTCCTGCTCTGACCCCTGACTCTTTGTGTAGAGGAAAGCATTTTTCTTTCTTACCTGGCAGGTGATCAGGACAGGTGATCTGGGTGCAGCAGATGCTGGGCCTTCCTCTCAGACACGTGCTGATTGCAAGAACAATTCACTCAGTTATAGAAACACCTGCCCTCTCCCTCCCGTGCCTCCTGGCAAGCTGAGGGTGACGGAGTGGCCTTCTGAGCATCTCAGCCGCCCTCCGGTCCCTACCATGTGCCAACAGGCAAAGCCTGGGGCAGACAATCGCCCACGTGGGCAGGCTGAGAGCAGGAGGCCCTGTAACCAAAGGCCGCTGGAAATTCTGAAGGACAGCCCTCAGCAAGAGAGAGAAATAAACAGAAAGGCATTCCCTCTGACTCTGTCCTTCCTGGTCACACGCACACGAGCCATGTTGCAGGCAACAATTGTCTCATTAAATTGTCCACCGCGAGGAGGCCACCACGGCATACAAAGTTCTCCGCCATCCCTCCCTGAATTCTGAGAGCCCGACAACCGTGGCTCTTGGCTCCTGGCCTGGGTCTTGCTGAGAGGGGCTGCTCCTAACCAGCCACGTCTGGGCTTTCAGGGACTGACACTGGGAGACGGCATCTCTCTTAAACCTCTTGGTCAGTCTTTTCTGCCCGAAGGAGGGTATCGGGTGGGGGCCCTCCAGCCAGCTGCAGCTGCTCATCAAGTGCGACTCTTGGTCTTGGGAACCAGCTTTGATTCCTCACTTAGTGGCACTTGGCCTAATGGATGGAGCCAGCTTGTCGCTGGCCCTGCTCCCTGCCCTCTGTTGACCTTGATGCTGTCACCCGTGACCTCTAGGATGTCCACGCTCAGGAGGGCTCCTCAACTCCGCGGGGTCCTCACGAGCCTTTGTCTTCACCTCGGGATCCTCCTCGGCTCCTCTGCCCCCTGGTCCCACCTCGCTCCTTTTCCGTGATTGGTTGGTATGTGCGGGGTGTGCAGGGCTGCGAAGGTGAGCCGGCTGGTCACCTGACCCAGCGCTTTGCTTTTTATGTCACCTGATGGTTGGAAGGACATGGTTTCTAGCGTCCTACCCCATGGAGGATGCCCTGAATCACACATTTATTTATTTTTAATCTGGAAAAACAAAAGCTCCGTATCTGATTTCCTTTCATCTTGCCCCTGCTAATTCCTGAATTCAAATCCAAAATCAAACTGGAGAGGCCAGTTTTGGCTTTGAACTCATGAGACAGCTAAGCCAGGCGGACACCAGAAACCAAAGGGAGTGTAATTCCAAGTCAAACTGGGTGATGTCCCCCTGCCCCCGATCCAGCTGAGCTCATCCTTTGAGGCCAGCTTACAAAGTCCACGATGAAGCTGGAGACATGAGCCCTTGTCTTCCAAGCCTGCCTCCATGACCCCCCAGGCTCACTGTTGGTCCTTATGGCGCAGCACTGCTCCCAGCCAAGGTCAGGATGCTGCTGGGGTTTCTGAAGGAAATCTCCATGGGCTGATAACAGACCATGTGCCAGGCTCTGGGGGAGGGATTTTATCTGCCAGATGGGGAAACTGAGGCTCAGAGAGGGGAACATCTGGCTCCAGTGTCTCACTGGGATTCAAACCCAGACCCCCCTGACCCCACAGCCAGTACCCTTTACTACCCCCTCTCAAAACACACACATACAACCCCCAACTGGGGAGTTTCTCTTTGCAATTCTGTTCCCTGTGAACTTTTGGGGCCCCTGGTTGAGCCCTGGGTCTCCCTTTTCAGCCCTCAGGATCTTCACCATCCAGTGAGGGGGTTGAGCTGGTGCTGCCCCAGGGTCCTTCCAGCTCTAACATTTTTCACACAAACCTCCATCTCCCAATGCAAAAGTCTGAGCTCTCCCACCACAAATGTTTCCCAAACGATCGAGTGACAAGTCCCTAAGGGGAGGGGAGATGCGCGTCAGGAGTGGGCTTGTTAGAAGCCTGACATTAACACACCTCGTGAGCACACAGGTGAGACTGGAGCCTGGTCACAGGGGAGGCAGAGGAGGTGGCGGGTAAAGGGACCGAGATGGCTCTGGAAACATGTCTACAGCACATGGTGGGGAGGCCTCCTTGTGTAGCTAAAGGGGCCAGCACGTGCAGACCAACTACTCCCTGCCTGCGGGGTCTTGGGCACAAATGGGAACTCTTTAGCCAGATGTGACACGGTGGTTTCTAGAAAGACCCTCTTAGCACGAGGTGTCCCCATGCAAGGCTGTGCCCTTCAATTGGCCCGTGTGAGGATGGTCTCTGTCGTTTGTTGAAATATTGAAATGTTTCGTGCATTTACCAGTCCTAAGCCCTGGGGGAACTCCTGCCACCCCACTTCCCAGCCCAGCCAGGACCCTTCCTTGGAAACTTCTAGACACCCCGCCCTCTGCCAACCCAGCAGCTACCTGCACTCCTGCACTCACTTGGCACCTCTTGGACTGGCCCACTGATGGTTGACTATTCTTATCACTGCTGATTATACATCCCCTACATATACACAGAGCCTAGAGTTTGGGCTGCTGTGGTTCTCCACTGTCCACCAGGATCCTCTAGGGGTGTCAGCCCTCGGGGTCCATCTCCTCAGCTTGGCCACGCTGGCGTCTCCCCACAGCAGGGCAGGAAGATGACTTCCGGTTCCGTAGGTGTCTCGGAGCACAGCTCCCACCCACAGAGTCGAGGGGGCCTTTCAGAGTCTATCCTCTCCTATCACTGGGAGGTTCTCCCCAGCCAAGCCCACCCACCACTCTGCATTTAATAACCAGAGGACATTGAGGCTTCTGCTCATAGAGGAGGGATCTTTCCCCTGCTTGCCCTTTCTGCTCTCGCTCAAATAGACTCTAGGGTGGGGAAGCGTAGGGGGGCAGAGACAGGGGCCAATCTCAATGGGCAATACGGACCACCCAGAGGGCTGTGTTGAAGGAAATCCCAGGTCATCGGGACACACAGTGCTATGATCGATTAGTCATGGCTGTCTGGTGATGGACTTGTCATGTCTGTCTGGCAGAGGGAGGCGTGAGGGGTCAGGCCGGGTGGACCTCGCATTTTCTCTCTGTCCATCCCCTGAGTGTGGACATGAGCCTCTGTCTGCCTGTAGAGAGCCCAGAACTGTACCAGACACAAATACTAATAGATGCTTGGGGAATACTTCTAATTGAGGGTGAATTTTAAAATGAACTAAGCAAAAAAAAAAAAAAAGAAAAGAACCAAGCAAACGGCATTTTTTGAACATGTGCTACACGCAGTTACACAGATGATAAAGGAGGGAGAGGAGCTAGGGCGCTGCTGTAAGGAATCTGGGATCAGTTTATCTACCCATCCCGCCGTCCACTCATGAGTGCCTACTGCATGCCGAGCTCTGTACTGGGGGCTGGCGATGGCGGCCCAGCATCGGCTCTAGGAAGCCTCCGGCCAGCAGAGGGGAGAGACAAGGTGAGTACGGGTGGGGGTGGGGTGTGAGCCGCCCGGGGCGGCAGGGCGGGTGGATACAACGTTGCTGTCTTCATCCCTGGCAGAGTCCTTCTCCAGGGACCAGCCAGGGTTATTAATACCCTGCTGAGTCAGGGGGCTCTTGAGTTTCAGCATCACAAGATGTTAGATTCTTGACTCCTGACGGCCCGCTTGACTCCTCTGCCTGCCTCGGGCCGTCCAGAGGGCAGCAGGTGCTGATGGAAAGAGGTCTGAAAGGGATGAGACTTGGGGTGTGAGTTCAAGTCCCCACTCTGCCATCCATTAGCTTCCCCATGAGAAATGTCACCTCTCTGAGTCCCCTCATCTCTGAAAAGAAGAATAGCAACCAAGCAGCATTAAAATGGCTGTGAGTGCCAAGGGCTGACCCCCCGCAGGTGCTAAGAAGTGATGGCTGTTCATGCAAGTACCCACTGAGACTTTTCCATGTGCCTTGTCTGGGGAATGATGAAAAACATGACTGACCTAGTTCTACCTTCATAAAACTTGGACAGGTAGGGAGGGTGATATGCGAGCACGATGGAGGACCCAAGACCCTGCAGCTCCCACTCGAGCCTCTGTGTACACTCTCAGGAGCTCTCTTGATTCTTTCCAGGTGACTGATGCCTCTCCTCCACGCTCCCCATGGGTCGACAAGCTCCACTTGGGAAGGCTTTGCCTGTCTGGGCCGACAGACTTCCCAGTGCCTAGCACATACGAGGTGCTCAGTAAATGTTTGCTCATGAGACCTGGGTTCGATCCCGGGGTCAGGAAGATCCTCTGGAGAAGAGACTGGCTATCCACTCCAGTATTCGTGGGGCTTCCCTGTGTGTTGCTTGAGTAGACGAGCAGTAAGTGAGAAGTGGGAGGACTCCCATGCACAAAGGTAAAGCTGAGTAATTAGTAGATGAATGGGATCAGTAGAGTTGCTAATTGGAATATTTAAAATCAAATTTCCTTCTAGTTCTTGCTAGTGCACACACCTGCTTCCTCTCCCTCTGTCTCCTCTCCTCGTCCCCACCCCCAGCTCATCTTTCTACCCCCCCCACTTTGTCTCTGTCTCCTGAATAGAATGGTCTCAAGTGTCAGCTCTTGCTGATACATGTAGACTTGGATAATAACAACTTTGAAAGATCTTCTCAGCGTTCTGATAGGAGGTGAAGAGATCTGTGTATTACTCGACATCACTGGGTCTTCCCTCATAGCTCAGTTGGTAAAAAATATGCCTGCAAGGCAGGAGACCCGGGTTCGATTCCTGGGTCGGGAAGATCCTCTGGAGAAGGAAATGGCTACCCTCTCCAGTATTCTTGCCTGGAGAATCCCATGGACAGAGGAGCATGGCGGGCTACAGTCCATGGGGTCACAGAGTTGGACACAACTTTGGGACTAAACAACAACAACAAGGGTTCCTCAGCTACAACTGAAACACCGTATTATCCCAGATGGTTCAGTGGTAAAGACTCTGCCAGCCAACGCAGGAGACACAAGAGACATGGGTTCAATCCCAGGGTCGGGAAGATCACCCAGAAGAGGAAATGACAACCCGTTGCAGTATCCTTGCCTGAGAAGTCCCATGGACAGAGGAGCCTAGTGGGCTACAGTCCATGGTGTCGAAAAGAGTCAGACACCATGGTGTCGAAAAGAGTCAGACACCGCTGAGCGACGGAGCGTACACACACACATTGTGAGTGCTCGGCATACAGGCTGTGAGCATTGTGGTCACGATCTGACTTGCATCGTAGCTATTTGGACATATGGCTCACGTTCTCATCTAGGCTGTGAAGAACTTTAAGGCAGGGACCTCTTATGACTCATTTGAGTCTTTTACTCCTTCTCCTCCCTCTCCACCCTCACATCCCCCACCTGCTTTGTCACAGGAGGGAGGAGAGAGTGGTAACAGGAAGAACAGTGATGCCATTACCAGCTCCCATCACCAGGCAGCTAGCTCGTGCCAGGCTCTGTGCTTCATAACCATCATTCCGATACCCACTGCCCTACTGATGCTGGGACCGTTTGCTCCCCCTTGTTCACAAAGGAGGAAACTGAGATACAAAGTAGTTAAGTCACTTGTCCAAGACCACCCAGCTAGCGCCCCCAGACCGCTGCCTCCCCAAGGCCGCCATGCACTCTGCAGCTAGAGAGGAGCACTCGCTCGCATACACACCAAACCAGACCAAACCCGATCCCAGTCCTCAACCCAGCTTCCTCATGGTGCGTGCACGCTCAGTTGTGTCCAACTCTTTGCGACCCTGTGGACTGTAGCCCACCAGGCTCCTCTGTCCGTGGGATTTTCCAGGCAAGAACACTGGAGTGGGTTGCCATTTCCTCCTCCAGGGGATCTTCCCGACCCGGGAATTGAACCCGCATCTGCTGCCTCTCCTGCCCAGGCAGGCAGATTCTTTACCACGGCAACACCTGGGAAGCCACATCTTTCTCATAAGGCACTTTAAAAATTTTTTATGAAAAAATTTTTTATTGAAATATGGTTGATTTGTAATGTGTTGATTTCTGCTGTACAGCAAAGTGATTCACTTATCCATATGTACATGTTCTTTTCCATCATGGTTTATCACAGGATATTGAATATAGCTCCCTGTGCTGCACAGTAGGACATTGTTGTTTATCCATCCTATATACACTGGGTTGCATCTGCTAATCCCAAGCTCCCAACCCTTCCCTCCCCCACGCCTCTCGTCCTTGGCAACCACAAGTCAGTTCTCCACGGTAAGAGACTTTTTAAACCAAGTTTCCGCAAGAGCTAAGGGTGGCATCACAGACGTCTGGGGACCACCATCCTGTTGAAAAAGGGGAGCTGATGTTGCGGGTGTTGGACCAATCCCGTTGCACTCTCTGCTTGGATGTTAGTTTCACACAGGGTGGGGAGAATAACCATCTCGTCCCCCCTCCCGTCTCAGAAGGGGTGGCTTGTAAACATATGGAGAACGGGGAAGGGAAAGTCGACGTCTTGACTCAAACTGTCATCCGTGCGCCAGTTCTCTGTGCAGACTGAGATGAAAATCGGCCGTGAAACACACAGAGGGAAATGAAATTTGGAGAAAGGGAAAAACAACCCAGAGCGGCTTCTCCTCCCGGTAATTCCTGCTCCCTGGGTATAAGGCTGCATTCCATGGCAACAGCATTCGCACTTCGCTGAAAGAAAAGCTCCAACCAGCTGGACCCGTTATTAAAGTGGAGCCCCAGGATTAGCATGTTTGTGTGATGACAAAGTGAACCGGCTGCCCTGTATCAGTCAAACCGGCTTCAGGAGGCACTGGAGCCCCCGTGGCAGGAGACTGAGCATCCTTTAATGGCCAGACCCCGGCTCCTATGCAGAGGAACAAGGGTCTTTTAGATCTGAAAGCGAGTCGAGCCTAGTGGTTATGGATGGGGCAGCAGGGACAAAAAGAACTGAGTTTGAATCCCGGCTCAGCTAAGAGACCTTGCTATTTGACTTGGAATGAGTCCATTCCTTTCTCTGTGACTCAATTTAAACATCTATGAAATGGGTATAACCACACATTTCCACCGAGGATTCTATCCTGATCCAGTGAAGAAACACATGCAAAACACAGCAAGCCATTGCTAGAAACCAGCTCCCAGTGGATGCTTGGGCTTCCCTGGTGGCTCAGACGGTTAAGCATCTGCCTACAATGTGGGAGGCCCAGGTTCCATCCCTGGGCCTGGAAGATCTCCTGAAGAAGGAAATGGTAACCCACTCCAGTACTCTTGCCTGGAAAATCCCATGGACGGAGGAGCCTAGTGGGCTACAGTCCACGGGGTCGCAAAGAGTCAGACACGACTGAGTGACTTCGCTTTCTTTCACTTTCATAGTCACCTTTTCAGGAACAGCCCTATTGGGGAAAGCGAGGATTCTTTTAACATTTGATGCTTTGTGAAAAAATTTCACACTAGCCACTTGCTAAATACAGTCATAAAGCGATGTGTCTGTGTGTGTGTCTTGTCTGTGTGAGGGACAGTGAGTGTGTGTGTGCGTATATGAGTGTGATGTGTGTGTGTGAGGGAGAGCGTGTGTATGTGTGTGTCGCTCATAATGCAGAAGGAGGAAAGCGCGGCAGACCCAGGCTGATGGGGTCCGAGTCCTGCCTCTCCATTTACTGAGGGATCGTGGACAAGTCACCTCACCTCTGATCTCAGTTTGCTCTCCTCTCCAGAGTGGCGGTGTCACACCCGCATCACATAGTTGTCTAAAATGACACGCTAACGTGGGAATTTCCTGGTGGTCCAGTGGTCAGGACTCCTCGCTTTCACTGCCAAGGGTACAGGCTGTATGGCGTGGCCAAAAATTTTTTTTAAATACATAAAATGACATATGCATATAAAGAACCCATTAACATCAACCATCCTCTTGAAGGACAGAAAACAGTTATGGCTCAGCGCAAAGCTAGATCACAGAAGAGAAAAAAGGACGTTAGTGGAAAACCAGGTGCAGTTCAGACAAAATCTGAAGTTCAGTTTCTAGTGGTTTACCAATATTAGCCTCGATAAATCTTAATTTCTTATATGAGATGATAACATTGGGGAGACTAGGTGGAGAGTATAGAGAACTCTGTATTCGCTTTTCAGCTTTTCTGTAAATGTAACATTTTTCCTATATATGATTTATGGAAATTATGGGCTTCCCAGGCGGCTCAGTGGGCAAAGAACCCTCCTGCAATGCAGGAGACACAGGAGACTTAGATTCAATCCCCGAGTCAGGGAGGATCCTCTGGAGGAGGGCTTAGCAACCCACTCCACTACTCTTGCCCAGAGAATCTCACGGACAGAGGAGCCTGGCGGGCTGCAGTCCATGGGGTCACAAAGAGTCGGACACGATTGAAGTGACTGAGCACACACGCATATATATATAATATGTGCACACACACACACACACACACACATGCATATATACATATCTAGGCTGAGGAACTGATTTAAAGGGACCTGAAGATTAGACGGAAGAATCTGATGCAATGTGGGCTCTTGGCCTTAGTCCTAGATTAAGGGAAGCAACAAAATTGCTGAAAAGAACAGTATTGGGAAACTTAGCAAAGGGCACATGTGGGCTGTATATAGGCTAGCAGTCTCCTATCAGTATTAAATTCCTGAGTCTGATCACCATCCTGAGGCTGTTAAAGAGGATGTCCCTCAGAAGGAAGATGGGTGGTTGCCAGGGATGTGGGGAGGGAGATGGGAACAGTTGCTTTATGGTTAACGAGTTTTATCTCAGAAGGATGGAAATGTTCTAGAACTAGGTAGAAATGGTGGTTGCACACCACTGCAAGTGTACTAAATGCCACCGAATTGTTCACTTTAAAATGGCTAATTTTACGTCTTGTGAATTTTGCCTCCATAAAATTTAAAATATGTTTAAAAAAAGAAAGGGAAATGTCCCTCTTCTTAGGAGACACAAGCTGCATGTAATTATGGGTGAAGGGACATGACTCCACATCCTTCTCCAAAATGATCAGCAAAGCACCAACAATACCAACACAAAATGGATTATGTATGCGCAGAAAGGAGGACAAAGAAAGCCGTAAAGCACATGAGGCAAAAAGTTAGCAACTGGTGAAACTAGGTGGAGGGCAGACAGGGATAAATTTTACTATTCTTGCTTGCTGCTGCTGCTGCTGCTAAGTCGCTTCAGTCGTGTCTGACTCTGGCTCCCACCAGATTCCCCCGTCCCTGGGATTCTCCAGGCAAGAACACTGGAGTGGGTTGCCATTTCCTTCTCCAATGCATGAAGATGAAAAGTGAAAGTGAAGTCGCTCAGTCGTGTCCGACTCCTAGCGACTCCATGGATTGCAGCCTTCCAGGCTCCTCCGTCCATGGGATTTTCCAGGCAAGAGTACTGGAGTGGGGTGCCATTGCCTTCTCCGACTATTCTTGCTTACGTTTGAAATATTTTCAAATTAAAAAGCAAAAAACATGGGGGACTTCCCTGGTGGTCCAGTGCTTAAGATTCCACACAGAGGGCAGGGGTTCAATCCCTGCGGCTAGTGGCAAAGAACCCGCCTGCCACTGCAGGAGACGTAAGAGACCGATGTTTGATCCCTGGGTGGGGAAGATCCCCGGAGAAGGGAATGGCAACCCACTCCAGCATTCCTGCCTGGAGAATCCTACGGACAGGGAAGCCTGGCGGGCTACAGTCCACAGGGTCGCACAGAGTCGGACACAACTGAAGCAACTTAGCAAGGGGAACTAAGATCCTGTACGCCAAAAAAACAAAAGGCAAAAATCAACAACAGTCGCATTTATTTTAAAGAGCCTAGCACTAGCTACCTGTAGGAAACTCATTTAGTAATGGAGTTATCACTATATCCGCACACAGCTTTAGAATTTTATGTGAATGGTCATCATTTATGTTCACAGTAACCTCTTGAATCCCCCTCTGGGTGGAGGTCTGAGCTGGGCCCTGGCAGAGTCAGGGTGAACCGGGCAGTGCCCGTCCTGGTCACTCAGGGTGAAGGCCATGCCCGGGAGCTGTGGTCAGGTGACAGCAGGTTCTGTCTCCCCTGCCCAGCTGCTGGCCGGGCGCCTGCACACAGGAGATGCCTGCTAGAAAGCTGCCAGATGAAAGACACAAACAAATCATCAGATCCAGGAGCTGAATATTGTAGGGGCCACAGAGAGGTCTGAGGGGCCCAGCCTGTGTGCTGGGGGGGCCCCTGGAGCTGTGCCAGCCCCTTGTCCTTTGCAGCCATTTGGCATTGGAGAAGTAGCCGCTCGGAAGAGTTTAATGGCAGCCGAGATACCTGCGGGAGGGGGTCACCTCCATCACCGCTGCTCAGGGATGCTGGGTCCTGTTGAGCCCCATCAACACCTGAGTCTCCAAGTCCCTTGTGGGAATGATAGCAATCAAGTTAGGAGCGCGTAATTGGATAATTCAATTGCTTTCCAGGGAGAGCTGCTGTTTAATTAAAGAGGACTGAAGACAGAACCAGGAAGCTGAGGGAGCCTGGCTCGATCGTCTAGAGAGACTGCAGCCACACGACAAGGTGAGGGGTTGTGCTGAGTGGTGCCCCAGCCGTCACCACCAGCTGTACGGTCCTGGCACCATGGACAAGGGGGTGAGGAGAGCACCAGCTTGCTGCCAGGGAAGGGCAGGGGCGGGTCATGTGACAGCAAATCCAAGGAGATCCCAACTGGTCTAGGTTGCAAATATGTTTGCCTTTAAACAAACACCACATCCTATAATCTGCTCATTTCTAGCTGTGTTGAAATGTTACTTAACCTCTCTGAGCCTCAGTAGCCTTGTCAAGGACACAGCATGTCCTTGTTGAGTAAAGTGAGGGATTCTTGTAACAGGTGAGTCTTTGTAATAAACTTTTTGTATTAGCCAGTTGCTAAACAGGCCCATGAAGCTGGAGTGCACACACATGTGTATATGTGTGCACGTGCATGCTTGCAGGCCTGTGTGTAATGAGCAGGGGGTGCGAGTTTGGGTCTGTTCCTCAGGACGTACTGATTAATTTGCACTTGACTAGTTATGGAGTGAGACTGCCGTCAGGCTTGCCTCCCAGGGTGTGTGAGGATTGAGTAAACCCTTGAAACAAGCTTGGATGCGTACCCAGCACCCAGTAAATGTTGGTTCTATTGAACAAGGCGAGGGAGGTGAGTATTGCGTGTTGGACCCGGAGCAAGAAATATGCCTGATAATTCCTGACATTAATACGGTTTCTGCCAATTGGAAGCTGCAGAAACTCACTCCCAAGACATAATGATGTTCACATGGTCTCTGTCCCTGCCTTACTCATTTCCAGAGACAACTGGGCATTGCTCATAATGAATCAGAGCTAAGGAACACGGTCATGATGTTACCTGACTATTCAGGAAGTGTTTATGGAGCACCTGCTGTATGCGGGGTCCTTGCTGGGCACCAGTGGGCACGGTGGGCAGCTTCCCCATGCTCGGGAGTTCTCAGTGGGGTCCGGCCATGCCTTTGGTCTCAGAAGCAGGCTTCCCTGTGTGGCAGATGGGTGGCTGAGATGCCACGGGTATAAGAAAGCGGCAGCTGTGCCAAGAGTGGCTTTGCTACCCCCGGGACAGGCAAAAGGACTGGTAAGACTGAGTTCTTGCCACGTCCTCCCTTCAATTTCTTGCAGGATCTCCCCTGAATCTTCCTCAAAGAGCAGAGCTGCTGCCGCCGCCGTGACCAGACCCTTGGTTGGAGCCCTGGCATGGGGGTTAACATTTTTAATTGGAGGCTTCTCAGGCTGTGGTCCACTGGCCCCCGGCGGGAGCTGCCACAGAGCTGACAGGCTCCCAGGAAGGCGGCCGCACGGGATATTGCACGCTGCCCTCCGGAGATGGGTTTGCTTCCAGTTCCCTATTGAAGCGGCCCTTTCATTCTATCTGTGTCATCCCCCTGTTGCCGTCTGATTAGGGCAAACTCTGCCCTAAGATGTCCCTGGCGGCAGACATCATCCTCCCCCCCACAGAAGCCACCGTGGCGTTTAACTTCAAAACAAAACTGTACAAAGGCCCGTATTCCCTGCTTCCTGGCTGGTGTGGGGGGCGGAGCACAACTCTTACTGTGTTGCCTGGCGCAGGTGGCTGGGGATTGAATGATGGTGACCGTTCCTGAATAAGCGAGTGGCAGAAACTCTGTCCGGGTGCCCACACCCCCACCAGAGGAGACGATCTGGGGGAGGGACCCACGCTTTGGAGAACCTAGGTAAGGGATGAGACCACACCGTAAGAGGGGCACAAATAAAGAGGAAGTGCCTGTATATGAAGTATTTTTAAGAGTCATTAATATTAATAGCATTGTTCCAAATAGAATAATGAGCAGGACTCTAATTAATCATTTTTAATGGCAGCTTTGCTCCCATTTTTATCCTGCATTTTTAATTAACAAGTTTCCCATGGGGCCACTGGGAATATTAACTGAAGGTAACTGGTCCCCTCCCCTCAAAGGAGCCCCACTGCAATCTGGCAACTGCTCCCAGCTCAGAAAATCCATGAAGCTGCCGCAGGGACCCGGCCATTGCAGAAATGATGGTCATGCAGTCATTTAACAAACATTTTAGAAATATCCACTATGAGGACTTCCCTGGTGGTCTATCAGGTAAGACTCCATGCTTCCAATGCAGGGGTGTGGGTTGGATCCCTAGTTGGGAAGCAAGGATCCCACAGGCCTCGTAGCCAAAAAACCAAACCCTAAAACAGAAGCACTATTGTAACAAATTCAATAAAGACTTTTAAAATGATCCATACCAAAAAAATCTTAAAAGAAAAAAAAAGGAAATACGTCTATTGCATCCAGTCCATTCATGGCCTCTGAGGATGCAGTGATGGTCAGAACCATCACATTGCCAGCAGGGAAGATAGCTGCTCCAGAGATAAGAACCACGTGCAGAGGGGTTTGCCTGCAGATGGTCTGGTGTTTATAGGAGACCACCAACCAGTCCAGATGTAGCAGGGAGGCTTCCTGGAGGAAGTGACGTGAAGCTGAGCCCTGAAGTGTGGGTATGGGTCCACAGAGGGGAGTGGGGGATGGGCAGTGGACAGACATGTGCAAAGTCAAGAAGAGAGCAGTGAGCAGGTTTGAGGATCACAGGCCTTGCACAGAGTGAGGGCGTGGGAGTTGCACGCTCACTTTCCCATTGGCGCTTTACAACCGGTGGCAAGTGGGAGGGACCCAAGGGTCTGTCAGCGGGTGATGGGTAAACAAAAGGTAGTCGTCTCTACCATGGAGAGGAATAAAGTACTGATCTGCAGTACAACATGGATGAGCCTCAAACGCTTACGCTAAGTGCAGGGAGCCGCAGACGTAGAAGGCCATGCACTGCTTGATCCCATGCATGTGCCGCCTGCAGAACGGGCAAATCCACAGACACAAGGCAGACGGTGGTTGCCGGCGGCCAGGGGAGGGGAAGCTGGGAACTGCAGCTAACAGGAATGGGATTTTACCAGGGGGTGATGAGGGCACCCTGAATCCAGACACAAGAGGTGGTTGCACAGGGTCAGCAAGTACTACGTGCTGCTGGATTGTTCACTTTAAAATGGTTGATTCATGCTGTGTGAATTTCACCTCCAGAAGAAAAAAAAAAAGGCGAGAGAAGAAAAAGCATGTGTGAGCAGCCAGGCAAGAAGACGTGAGCTGCGTGTGGTTCGTCTCCTTTGGGCGGCCCCCAGCAAGCAGTCACTGGCCACCTGCCCCTGCGTTTCTAGTCCTAAGCCCCTTGCCATCCCCTCTAAGAGAAATGTCTTTAATAAGGACCATCAGTATAACACAGGAAACTATATTCAGTATCTTGCAATAACCTATAATGGAAAAGAATTGGAAAAAGAATATATACATGTATAACTGAATCACTTTGCTGTATACCTGAAACTAACACAACATTGTAAGTCAGTGAACTATACTTCAATTAAAAAAAGAAAAAGAAGTGCCAGTATATAACGCATTATCCTTTTTACTGTGATCCTCCTCTCTCAACTTGGCATGGTGTTTCATACTTGCTGTTAAACAAACGCATTATCCTTTTTACTGTGATCCTCCTCTCTCAACTTGTGTTTCGTACTTGCTGTTAAACATAATTCTCAATTAAAAAAAAAAAACTGTAATAGCCCAAGAAAAGAGAGGAATGTCTCTCAACCTGGCATGGAGACCAGTCGAGGTCTCAGATTTGCAAGAAATTTTCTAGAAACTATTCGGATACCTGGCTAGCTACCCCATTATTGAGGATCCAATGAGTTAATGTACAGAAAAATGCTTCAAAGTGCCTGGCATAGGGCAAGGGCCAAATTTTGTACCAACTGAAAAGGATCAAGCTCTTTCTCTGGCTCAAATGGATGGCCAGACCCTGCTTGTATTATCCCGTTTAACAACCCCCTGCCACCATCCTATCAGTCAAGCACTAACATTACCCTCATTTACAGATAGAGAAATCAGTGGCTCAGAGATGTTAAGTCATTTGCCCAAAATCACACAATGAAGAAGTAGAGAACCAAGGCCTGGAATTTGGGCCTGTCCAACTGCAAAGTCTACGCTCTTAACCATTGTTTGTTGCTTCCTAAATCATGAACTATTAAAAAGAGCCCGAACTTCCCTGGTGGTCCAGTGGCTAAGACTCCTTGCTTCCAATGCAGGGGGTGCAGGTTCAAGCCGTGGTCAGGGAACCAGATCCCACAGGCTACAGCTAAAGATCCGGACTTCCCTGGTGGTCCAGTGGTTAAGAAGCTGCCTCCAATGCAGGGGACACGAGTTCGATCCTTGGTCCAGGAGGATTCCACATGCTGTGGGGCAACTGAGCCCACGCGCCACAGCTACTGAAGCCTGAGCACCTAGAGCCTGAGTTCGGCAACAAGAGAAGCCTCCGAAGTGAGAAGCCCCCACAGTGAGAAGCCCGTGCGTCACAGCTAGAGTAGCCCTGTCTTTGCAACTAGAGAAAGCCCGAAGTCAGCGAAAAAGACCCAGCAGAGCAAAAAAAAAAAAAATTAATTAAAAATAAATAAACCATGAGGGATCTCCCTGGCAGTCCAGTGGTTAGGAGTCCACACTTCCATGCAGGATGCCCAGGTTCAATGCCTGGTCCAGGAACTAAGATCCTGCATGTCATGAGGCCAAAACAAACAAAAAGCAAGCAAACAGAAAACCTCGCTCTCTTCCCTGACCCGACTCTGTCCCCTTGGCTATGGCGCTGGGACACTTCTCTCTCTGCTTCAAGTACCTGGACAGCCATCTTTTTTTTTAAATCCCCATTGCCAAGCCATCCAGGATGGAAGCAGGATGAGGCTCTGGTCTCCGTGCTCTGTGTTCATGGCCCCGTTGAGATGTCCCTGTGTGGACACCAAAGTCCAGCCTGCAGACAGTCGGCTTCTCTTCCAGGCCTGGGGGCCGGGGCCAGCGGATGTGCTGGCCACTGTGGAAGCAGTCCTGGGGCCAGTACCAAGTTGGCGAAGACCATCTTTTCCGCTTTCCTGATGGCCAGAGGAGGGACTATCGGAAATGTGCGCCCAGGGCAGTGGACTTCCTAACTCGTGTACTGATTGGCCGTCAGGAGTGTTACATGCCCCCAGCAAAAGCAGGTCTTCATCCCGGGAATGCTAGGAGCAGGAGAGCTCAGCTTCTTTTGTGTGCCAGGAACCGGGCACCCACCCAGGAGTCACCTCTGCGCTGCCCCTCAAGGCCAGTTCCCCTCCCAGCCTGCTGTGTGCACTGGTGACTCAGAGCTCCGAGGTGTGGACGTGTGGGCCCCTAACGCCACGGGAAGGCAACAGGGGCAGACATCACAATCACAGAAATAAGCGAATTTGCCTCGTTTTTTCCCCCTTGGGTAACCGTAAGTTTGTTTTCTATGTCTGTGAGTCTGTTTCTGTTTTGTGAAAAAAAAAGGGGCGGGGGGGTAGTGGTGGAGAGGGATAAATTAGGAGCTAGGGATTAGCAGATACAAACTATTATATATAAAGTAGATAATCAGCAAGGTCCTACTGGATAGCACAGGGAACTATATTCAACTTCCTGTAGTAAGCTATAATTGAAAAGAATCTGAAAAAGAATATATATATATACACATATGTATATATATAACTGGATCACTTTGCTGCACACCAGAAACTAACACAGCATTGCAGATCAACTATACTTTCATGAAAAAAAAAAGAATGTTGCTGTGTGTGGAAAAAAAGACTTGATTCATTTCACCAGCAACTTCCCCGGGTCCATCTCAGAACCAGCCGTTTTCAGCACCTTTTTGCAGCTCATCGGAGGGCAATCGACGGCTTCGGGCCTCACATCGATCTGAAATATAAATACTAAAAAGAGGAGGGTGAGGTGACATTTTTATTGATTCGATTGTAAAGAAAGTCAGAGGAACCAAAGGCTGATGAGTAGTGAAACGGTACCAAGTTGCCATGAGTTTGAATTCCATAGCAACAGGCAGACCCGAAAACCACCATCATTACCTGAAGACGAGGAATCCCAGGAGCAAGACGGGGCAACATTCACAAGTGATATTTGGGGGCCCTTCGGCCTTGAAAAGAAGGCAGGCTCTGCGCTGTGGAGAGACCACCCACACACGTTTTCGGGGGGCCTTTGAGAGGGAGGAAAGGGCTGCAGGGTCTTTCCTGGGGGGCGCGGCTCAGCCGGCTCCAGAGACCTCCCGGAGCACTTGACCCAACAATGCAACCACCAAACAGCAGCCTCAGACAGAGAGCTCAGCGATCAGCCATTCTTTGCGACAGGCAGAGGCTCGGGGGCCCCAGGCCCCCAGCGCCCCCCTCCTACCCAGGCCCCCACCCCGCCCCCCAGCACAGCATGGGCTTTGGAGCAGCGTGGCTCAGAGAAGAAGGCCGGAGTAATGGGGGCTGGAGGAGGGAGGCGGGCAGTGAGCGCAGAAGAATCCCATTAAGGAGCAAGGCTGATCAATACAGGCCTCGACCAGGAAGGTTTAAAAGCCTCTCCACCATCCCCGCTCCCCCGTCACTGGCGAACAAGTGGCAGGAGAGCTGTTTGGACCCTTCTCTGGGCAGGAGCATGTCTCCAGCAGGGAGGAGAGCCTGGGGGAGGAGAGTCTCAGCCTGCAGGGTGGGCTGAGTGTGGGCCAGCTGCCTCTGGGGGTCTGGGGACACCGGAGCATCAACAGGACCCATCCTGGGATCTTCACACCCCAGCCCTGGAAGGGACCTCGGAGGCCTCCTCAGGGCCCTTCCCTTCCATTTCACAGACAAGGGCACTGAGACCTATGATGGAAAGGATAGGAACGAGGTGGGACTTCCCTGGTGGTCCAGGGGCTAAGATTCCACACTCCCAGTGCAGGAGGGGCCAGGTTCAATTCTTGGTCAGGGAACTAGAGCCTACATGCTGGGACTAAAAGTTTGCATGCCACAATTAAGACCCAGCACAGCTAAATAAATAATTTTTTTAAAAAGAGGTCACATGGCTAGAAGGTTCCAGGCCTCTGCCTCCCGGCACAGGTAACTTTCCCTTTCAAGGTCTGTTAACATGGCCGACCCTCTCACTTTGCTGTATCATGTCAAGAGGTGTCTGCAGTCCTACAGTCTATTACTAACTGACTATATCTACCACTGAATGGGCACCTGCCCTGCCTGGGCGGTGTGCTCATCTGTTATGTGAATGGTGAATTGATGTGAATGCATGAGGATTGAACCTTTCAAACATGATGGACTTGGTCGTATAAGCTCTCCTTTTGCAGAGGGGGAAACTGAGACCCAGAGGTCTCCTCACCAGCCCAGGGCCTCACTTTGTTGTTCAGTCGCAAAGTCGTGTCTGACTGTTTGTGACCCCATGGACTGCAGCCCACCAGGCTCCTCTGTCCTCTACTATCTCCCGGAGTTTGCTCAAACTCATGTGCATCGAGTTGGTGATGCCATGCACCCATCTCATCCTCTGTCGCCTCCTTCTCCTCTGCCTTCCATCTTTCCCAGCATCACGGTCTTTTCCAGTGAGTCAGGCCTTCACATCTAAATTCAGGTGGCCAAAGTATTGGAGCTTCCTCACTGCCTGGGGGGGCTAAACTCCATCCCCCAGGACTCCAGAGCCCCGGCTTCTATACACCATGCTTGGGAGTCAACCTTCAGTGGAGACATGACCCAGCAAGAGAGGGGGAAACCCCTCTCTGATTCTTCCTGTGGCCTCAGGTTCTGGGGGTCAGTGAATTCAGCCACCCCCCAATTTAGCTAAATCTCCTGGTGCTGCTTCCTGGGCTGAGCTGGGTCCTGGGGCTGAAGGTGAGGGTGGTTGTGGGTGGCCAGCTCACCCCCTGAATGGATTCCAGGAGTCAGCAGGGGCGGCAGGCACTCTCACCAACCCCCCACCGGCTCCTCCTGGTCAGAGCTCCATCGGGGTCAAGGCCACCAGGAGAGGAGGCAAATAAGACCGCTACCAGAGCTGGCACACAGGATGAACACCCCTGGGCCCTTTGTCCCATCAGACGACCTGGTCTCCAAACTTCTCCCAGCCCTGTCATTTAATGTTTCAGCCACAGTCGTGGACATCACGGTGTGAACCCACGATCATTCATGAAGTTGAACACTCCCTACCTCCCTAACAGGTAAGTTCTGACATCATTCCCACTTTACATGGTGCTAGTGCTAAATCACTTCAGTCGTGTCCGACTCTGTGCGACCCCATAGACGGCAGCCCACCAGGCTCCCCTGTCCCTGGGATTCTCCAGGCAAGAACACTGGAGTGGGTTGCCATTTCCTTCTCCAACGCATGAAAGTGAAAAGTGAAAGTGAAGTCACTCAGTCATGTCCGACTCTTAGCGACCCCATGGACTGCAGCCCACCAGGCTCCTCTGTCCATGGGATTTTCCAGGCAAGAGGACTGGAGTGGGGTGCCATTGCCTTCTCCGACTTTACATGGTAGATAGATTTAAAGAGGAGCTCAGGGTTTCGCGCCAGGATGATCTGTGTGACTCTGGGAGGTGTTGATTGAAGTGGCCAGTCAAGTAAGTTTCTGCTCTCAATTTCAGTAGGCGGGAATCGGCGTGGGCCCCAGAGAGTCCCTAAAAACCTAAACATGGAATTGCTGTACGACCCAGCAATTCCACTGCTAGGTAGAGACCCAAAGGAACTGAAAACAGATACAACAGCAAGTACATGCGCATATGTTCACAGCAGCACTAGTCACAGGAACCAAAAGGGGTTGTTGCTGTTCAGTCGCTCAGTCGTACCCAACTTTGCCATTTCTTTCTCCGAGGAATCTTCCCGACCCAGGGAAACACCTGCGTCTCCTGCTTCGGCAAGCAGATTCTTTACCTCTGAGCCACCAGGGAAGCCCACCATGGAATATTAATTAGCCGTAAAAAGAAACGAAGTATTAATCACACCCTACAACCTTGAAAACATACGCTAAGTGAGAAACGCCAGCCATCAGAGGACAAATATTGTGTGATTCCACTTTCAGGAGCCGGCCAGAGAAGACGTATCCATAGATACAGAACAAGACTGCTCGTCACCAGGGTCTGAGGGTGTAACTGCATAATGGGTGAGGGCTCCTGGTTTGGGGTGATAGAAATGTTTTGGAGCTAGATGGAGGGATCGGTGCATAACATCATGAATGTACTAAATGCCAGGGAGTGCCACTCGAAAATGGTTAATTTTATGTTATGTGAACTTCAATAAAATCGTTTTAAATAAAGAGTGGATTTCGTTGCATTGAAATGGCCCCAGTAATGATGAGGGTTAGGTTTAAATGAGAGGGTTGGGAGAGCCAGTCCTTGGGGGGCGGTGTCCTTTGACGTCACCTCTTTTCTGTCCCCCACCTCCCGATGTGTGTGGCTCAGTGAGGATCACAGGGCATCTGTATTTGCAGACCGTGGGGAGGGGGGCTGAACCCACAGCCCAAGACGGCTCACAGGAGCCCAGAGGAACAAGTCATTACACCAAACTAAAGGGGGAGAAGGGGACACCCAGCTCCGCAGGCCTGGCTGAGAACGTGCACGTCTTCTTGTTATGCCACGTGACGTCATGGGCTGCCAGACGGAACTCTACGAGAACCCTGGCTGGGGGGAGCCAGTCTGGTCCAACCCGGTCTCCAAATCGCGTCCCCAGAATCAACGTGGTTTTACAACTTGTTCTCAAGGAGGAAAAACAACGCTCTGATTTGTCCTCTTGGCCAATTTCCATGGTATAAATACCCCCACAGTGGCTGATTTCACGCTGCCGACCTGATGTCGTTGACAGTGGGGTCAAGGAGAGATGCTGGGTTGCCAGCCTGATGCAGTATTTCCAACACACACGCAATAAGATATAAATAAACTCAAGGGCACAGGCAATAGTAAAATATGGTGAAGAGCTACAAAGGGATGTTTTCAGTAATAGTTACCTTTGCTTGTTAATGCTATTGATTTAAAGATAAGCTTTTGTGATTTATTTTTTATTTTTTTCTGGTTATTAGTTTTTTAATTTATTTTATTTTTATTTATTTATTTATTTTACTTTACAATTCTGTATTGGTTTTGCCATACATTGACATGAATCCACCACTGGTGTACATGTGTTCCCATTTAGTTTTTAATAATGACTCTGTTCAGCAACCAGCTCGCCAAATCCCTAAAAATTAAGTGATCAGCCTTGGGGAGCTGACTCCAGGGCCGTGCTGACCCTACCCTTAGCCTCTGACACTCCTCCCCTCTCTGCTTAATGATCTCTTCAGTCCTTTTATTTTGAAGTAAAAGCTTTCCTTTCAAAAGAAGAGATCAGGTTTAAGGTTCAGGTTTAACTCACAGCCCTAGAAGGAAAAACACAGATTCAGTGCAGATTTTTCCCCTGAAGGAGACTTGATTCATGAAGATGACAAAGGCTGGGTGCTCTGGAGTCACTGGTGGTAGGTGGGCAGGGTGGGGGTGAGGTCCTAGGGGTGGGGAGGGAGGGGGCGCAGAGTAAAGGTAGGGAACAGCCAAGTGCCCGGGATACAAATCCTCTTTTTCACAATCCCAGCTCCAATCAGCCATAGCCATGGGCTACTTAGGACAAAATTCCTGCCAACAGACATTTGCTTTCTCTGCCAAATTTCCATCCCAAACTACCAACTGCTTCCTTGACCCATGTTACCCGCTGCTGCCTAACAAAATATTCCATACCGTGGAGGCTTACACAGCGTGAAAGCCATACCGTGGTCTCTTATGGTGGGGCCTGACTGGGCTCAGCTGGGCGCATCTGGCTCAGCGTCCCAGGCTGCCATGTGATTAGACTGTGGCGGGAACTGGAGGCTTCCAGAGTCTCACTCACTCACACTTCTCTCTCAAACATCCAGGGCACCTGGGACGTCTGTCTCCCTGCGTGCTCACCATTGGTCTCCTTGGCCTGGCAGCATTATTCTTGTTGTTCGGTTGCTAAGTTGTGTCCGACTCTTTGTGAGTCCATGGGCTGCAGGATGCCAGGCTCCTCTGTCCTCACTATCTCCCAGAGTTTGCTCAAATCCATGTCCATTGAGTAGGTGATGCTATCTAGCCATGTCATTCTCCGCTACCCCCATCTCCTTTCACCTTCAATCTTTCCCAGCATCAGGGTCTTTTCTAATGAGTGAGCTCCTTGCATTAGGTGGCCAGAGCATTGGAGCAGCAGTCCAACATCAGAGTCATCCAATTTCTTACTGGGCAGCTCAGAGCAGAAAGAGACAGAGACACAGAGAGATGGAGACAGAGAGAGACAGCCTGTTTTCTGACCTAGCCTCTGAAGTCTCATCACTTCTGCCTCATTCTACCCACTGGAAGTGAGTCTCCCCTCAGCCCAAGGGTGGAGAGAATTAGATTTTCACAGCAAGGATGTCAGAGGACTTGAGGACTTGTTTTAAGGCTACTGCAATCCACTTACTCAGCCCCATCTCAATCCCCCACTGAGAAGGTTCATTTCTGAGTTTAAATATCTCTCAAAGTTTGGGTCAGTCTCCAGCCTGACCCTGACCCGGGTAGCATCAAACATGGCCCTTCCCAAGACCACCTGAGAGCTGGTGATGGAAGGACCCCACACATTTGCAGCTAGTAACTTACCGGTTGTCAAACCCACGGGTTTTGATTGGTGTTTGTGGTGGCTGATCACTCCTTTCTGTTATTGCTGTTTTTAATTAATTTTTATTGGCGTACAGTTGATTTACAATGCTGTGTTAGTTTTTGCTGTAGAGCAAAGTGAATCAGTCATACATATACATACATCCCCTCTCTTCTAGACCCTCATTGCCATATAACTCATTACAGAACACCAGACAGAGTTCCCTGTGCTATACAGTAGCTTCTTGTTAGTTATCGTCTACATACGTACTGTGTAGACGTTCATTGCAGTATTCACAACAGCCAGGACTTGGAAGCAGCCTAACATCCATCAGTAGGGGAAGGGGTCTCCCCTCTTGACGGTTCGCCCCCTGGCCTGGTGCCACCATTTCCCCCTGTCTGCCAGCCTCACCGGTCCCCATCCCCTCCTCATGACACCTCAGTTGCCTCTCCGCTGCTTCCCAGCTCCATGCCCTCCCCCAGTTCTATCCCCAACTCCCAGCCTCCATCTCAGGGCCTCTGTGAAGCCAGGATGACCTCATAAAGGAAATTCCCTTCTACCCCGTAACTTTCCCAAGCAGAAGTTTTGGGGCCTGAGTGCATCTGTGTGATCAGAACTCTGTCTTCAGCCCGGGCTCCACCTCCGGCCCTGATCTGCCTCCGGGCCCTTCCATCTGGCCCCAAACGACCAAGAACTCCCTCCAAGCCCCATCCTCAGCCTTCTCCCTGCTCCTGCTGTCGGTCCTGTTGATGTTCCAGCATCAAGGTCCCCAAGCTTAGACTCTGGTCCGATTGCTCCGGATCCCTCACTCTGCAGTGAACACGGGGGCCAAACCTCGGCTGTCCCTCTGCAGTACTTCTCATCTCCCCCCTCCCCCATCCCTTTTGTGTGGAGTTTATTTCACTTCTGTTTCCTTTACCTCCTATCAGAGCTCCTGGTGACATCTTCTAAAGATATGCCCACAGCAAATCCTCTCTGATCCAGAGCATCCCATGAGAGGTGCTGGCGTGCACAGAAAGTGAGTGGGCTTTGGGCTCAGACAGTGTGTATGTGCGTGCTCAGTCGTGTCAGACTCTGAGACCCCATGGACTGTAACCCATGAGGCTCCTCTGTCCATGGCATTTTCCAGGGAAGACTACCAGAGTGGGGGGCCATTTCCTTTTCCAGGGGATCTTCCCGACCCAGGGACTGAGCCCGCATCTCTTGCATCTCTTGCATGGGCAGGCGGGTTCTTTACCAGCTCTACCATCTGGGTAGTCCCCATGGGGTCAAACAGGGCAAGTTCAAATCCCATAACCTCCCACTAACTGTAACCTCCAAGTGCTATTAGACGTTCAAGACCCTAGTCCCTACCTGTACAATGAGAATTATAATAGCTGCCTGGTGTGCTTGAGTGGGAACTGAGTGAGGCAGACTATAAATTCCTGCCTGCAACTGGCTGAATGATGGCCGCCCCCAAAGATGTCCTTGTCTTAATCCCTGAATGCTATGGGCATGTTTCTTTATACAACAGAAGGGACTTTCTAGGCATGATTAAATTCAGAGTTTTGAGGTGGGGAGATTATTCTGGGTTGTCTGGGTGGGCCCAGTGTAACCAGGAGGGTCCGAGGCAGGGAAGATGTGCCAAGGGCAACAGAGGTCAGAGTGCTGCAGGGCCGTCGGGCAAGGAAGCCGGGGGACCTCCAGAGTTGGCAAAGGCCAGGAGTGAAGGAACTCAGCTTTGTCCACGCCTTGATTTTAGTTCACAGACACTGCTTTTGGACTTCTGACCTTCAGAACCGTAAAATAACATATTTCTGTTGCTTTAAGCCACTAAGAGTGGGATAATTTGATGCAGAAGCAACAGGAAACTAAGACACTGGGCCAGGATAAATGCTTGGTAGGAACAAGTTTGGGGCTTCCCTACTGGTTCGGTGCTGAAGAATCCGCCTGCCAATGCAGGAGACGAGGGTTCGATCCCTGGGTGGGGAAGATCCTTTGGAGGAAGAAATGGACTCCAGTATTCTTGCCTTGGAAATCCCATGGATAGAGGAGCCTGGAGGGCTACAGTCCATGGGGTTGCAAAACTTAGCGACTAAACAACAAAGACGGCAGCAACAAAAAGGAACTGGTTTCCTTCTCTCCTCCTGGATTGAGCCCAGAATGTTCTTGTCTCCACTCGCTGCCTCTTCCCCTCCCCCTCCACTGGCTTTAAAATAAAAAGAAAATCCCGTGGCCTTCACCCACCTCTCCAACCCACTATCACGTGACAGGCTTTATTCAAGCGCACAATGCTGAGTTCGCCTGCCCTGTCCTGCACTTTTGCCCCCGCTATTTCCTGCCACCTCCTCTCCGCTCCACGTGCCCTGATGCTACACAGAGTCAAACGCCGTGACCCCAGGGAAGCCCTCTCTGCCCTCTCCTGAGGCTGGGACTCAAGAATGACCCTGTCTGTGTCTTTCTCACAGCTCATCACTGTCGGCCAGGTAGGGCTGCTCATTTCTAGCCCTGCCTGACCCAGCAGGATGGACCCCTCGTAACACGTAACTCAGAGCACAGAGCGTGTGCTCAGCGAACACCTTTGGGACTGGGCTGCACAGGAGAAGGAGGGAGCGTGCCCAGGGCAGTGCCCAGCCATGACTGGCCGTGATTCGCCCAGTCACTCATCCTCCAGGAAAGGAACAGAGCCAGAAAGCTGGAGAAAGGCCCCCGCCAGCACCAAGCAGTATGAATACTTTATAACGTAGGATTTACACAAATCAGCGCAATCCCAGTCTAAAGGGAGGAGATGAAGTCCATTTATCAAGGGAAGGGAGATAGACTAAGTGCAGGCTGAAATACTCTAAAAGGGCTTGGGGAGCTCCAGACATGACATTTCTGGGCTGAAATTAGCCAAATGCCTGTGCAAACGGAACAAATCAGGGAGTCAGCTGTCTTGGAGGCTGGAACTGGCTGCCCTGGTGTGGCCCGGCCCAGCTCAGGGACCTGTTTCTGAAGGTGTCCTGGAGCTGTTCCAGGCGAGTCAGAACAGGTGTGGTGGGTGTGGCCTCTACCAGAACTAAGGTTCACTGGCAGGAGGGGAAGATGCTGGCCTGTTTTACAGAGCTGTCTGTCATGTTTTAGGTCTACGTGAGACCATTACCTACGCCCCGGGTTCAGCACCAGGGGTGGTGAGAAGCTTGGAACCTCTGACCCAAGAGGGCTGCTAATCAGAGGGCTGTGCCAAGGTTGGCATCACTGGCAGAATGCAGAGGCCTGAAGGTCAGCCTGGGAACTGGGGCATGGGGTGTACGGGGAAGAGTTTCCAAGGCGAGAATGAGCCTTTGGGGCCAAGCTTAAGGGACTTGATGTGTGGCGGGCACGTGATGTCAAGGATGGAGTGAGAACACTCTTCCAGCCACGGATGGTAGGATGACAAGGAAACCCAAGGTCCCCTCCGAGAGCTCTGGGCGCCAGGCCAAATCCCACAAAATCCTCACCTTCCCAGGTCTCTTTTTGAGGAACCCATGGGGAAGGGGCCGGGGAGACCAAAGGGAAGCCCATCCTTTAGACCAAGACAGCACAGTCTGGCCCGACTTAGAACAGCCTCGTCCACCGCAGCGACCAGTGCTCAGAGCATTCTGGGTGGGAGAAATGACTCCCCTCTCACTGTGCCAGCCACAAGGAAGGGGAGCCCATTCCCAGAGCAGAGTGGACCTGGAGAAGGCTGCTTCTGTGCAGACATTACTGAGTCCAAGCTCGCTCTGCTCGCCATATGACAGGCCAGTGAACCCAAGAGATGAGGGGTTGAGGCGAGGGAGAGACCTTTTTCGGGGAGCCAGCTGAGAAGATAGCAGGCTGGTGCCTCAGGATAACCATTTATTGGGGTCCGGATGCCAGTTTCTTTTATAGATCAGAGATGAGGTGGGGGTGAGGAAGCAAAATAAAAAGGCCATTAACCTTGCCAAAATCACTGCAGATGGTGACTGCAGCCTTGAAATTAAAAGACGCTTACTCCCTGGAAGAAAAGTTATGACCAACCTAGATAGCATATTCAAAAGCAGAGACGTTACTTTGCCGACTAAGGTCTGTCTAGTCAAGGCTATGGTTTTTCCTGTGGTCATGTATGGATGTGAGAGTTGGACTGTGAAGAAAGCTGAGCGTGGAAGAATTGATGCTTTTGAATTGTGGTGTTGGAGAAGACTCTTGAGAGTCCCTTGGAGTGCAAGGAGATCCAACCAGTCCATTCTGAAGGAGATCAACCCTGGGATTTCTTTGGAAGGAATGATGCTAAAGCTGAAGCTCCAGTACTTTGGCCACCTCATATGAAGAGTTGACTCACTGGAAAAGACTCTGATGCTGGGAAAAGGGGACGATAGAGGGCGAGATGGCCGGATGGCATCACGGACTCGATGGACGTGAGTCTGAGTGAACTCCAGGAGATGGTGATGGACAGGGAGGCCTGTGTGCTGCGATTCATGGGGTTGCAAAGAGTCAGACATGACTGAGCGACTGAACTGAACTGAGCTGAACTGAACCTTGCAAACATCTCGTAGAATGGCAGGCCTCAGGCCGGGGATGTGCTCATTTCTTCCTTCCTCCATCTACACGTGCACAGGGTTCTGAACAAAGGTACTTTAGTTTTAGTTCAACAGTCCAGCAGAGGGGCAGAATTCTTTGAGGCAGGTCCTTCTGTATGATTATAATAACAAAAGCAACGAGAAGCAAGTCAAAGAAAGTTTCCAACAGGGAGTAAGAATTGGCTTCTTCTCTGCAACACAAAGAATCCTAACATCTTAGACCTTGGACCCAGAGGGGACCTAGAGAGACTCTCCAATCTGTGTCCTCAGCCTATATGCCACAAAAATGGGCACTTCTGGGTAAAACTGAGATTCAATGCAATCCCTCCTCCCCTGCTGCTCAAAAAGGAAAAAAAAAAAAAATCAGTTCGCGTGTATGCAGCTGGTGGGCCTGAAACTCTGAGAGCCAGGGCAAGCCTTCTGGTGCCCAGAGATTTTCCAGGAATGCCATGGGGAGCGCAGGGGCCACGTGACTTGAGACCAACCTCAGCAGCGAGCACCCTCTGTGCCCCACAACTCCAGACACTCGCGCCGGCCCATATGGAGGGTGCTGATCCCCTGGAGAAGGGCATGGTAGCCCACTCCAGCGTTCTTACCTGGAGAATCCCATGGACAGAGGAGCCTGGCAGGCTATGGCCCGTGGGGAAGCAAACAGTCAGATATGACTGAGGCAACTTGGCATGGTGACTAATACTGCCAAATGCCCTTTCATGTGCTTAATTAGCTAGGGCTCTCTTTAGCGGACTTCCCTCCCCCACAGGAATTAGAAAGATTAGAAGCAATCACACACAAAGCACATCTCCAAACCACTGATTTGCACTGTGAGTGGGGCTTCCCAGGTGGCTCAGTGGTAAAGAATCCACCTCCCAAGGCAGGAGACATGGGTTCAATCCCTGGTTGGGAAGACGCCCTGGAGTAGGTAATGGCAACCCACTCCAGTATACTTGCCTGGGAAATTCCATGGACAGAGAAGTCCAGAGGGCCTGTGGTCCATGAGGCTGCAAAAGAGTTGCACATGATTGAGCGACTAAGCAACAACAATGAAACTCTTAGAGGCAAATGAGAGAAATGTATTGCAAACCAACGTAAGCCAAAACGCATGTATTGCTTTAGGTCAGCAGCCAACAAAAACAGAGAGGTTGGTGAAAGGGTTCCCTTAATCCAGGGACTTGAACAGAGTCAAGGATTCCTATTTCTATCTCCCTTCTCAACTCTTCTCTCTGGATAAGCTCCATTCTCTCAGAAAGAACAGCTGTGCGGCAGCTACAGCCTTACAACTCCTTACCAAGGTAGTGTAGAAAAAAGAGGACTTTCTCCCTTAGCTCAAGTATGAAAACTTTCAGGGAAGGACTTCTATTGGCTTGGCTTGGGTCACATGACCACTCATGGACCAATCATTACAGTTTCCTGAAGGAAAGGGAGTTTTTGACCCCAAGGAGGGGTCTGTTCAGCACAGCTCTCCCCATCTATGATGGGAAGGGAGGGAAAGGAGCAAAAAAGGAGGGCAAGAGAGAAGCAGTGTTCTTCAGGCCCCCATTCCTTCTCCCATCTCTATTCTGGGGACAGTTTTCAGGGTCTTATCTCCGTTGACAACTCAAACAGAGCCAGATTCCCTAAACTCCAAGAGCTTCCATGTCCCTGGAGCCTGTATTGCTAAATCCACATACTACCCAGCTTACTACTTAATTAAAAATTTAAAGTGTATTTTTTGTCTGAGCCAAACAGTGTGTAGGATGTTAGTCCCCTGACCAGGGATTGAACCCTAGCCTCCTGCATTGGAAGCACAGAGTTTTAACCACTGGAAGTCCCTAATTTAAAGATTTTGAATCATCTAATGTTTAACTTCATAATAAGCGCTTTCAAAAGAAACTTTATATTACAATGGTAAATGGAAAATCAGTACAGCTGGCTGCAAACACAAGGTAACTGTAAAAATAAATACAACAGAAACCGAACGATGCTGTCAATTTCAGAAGGAACTGTTCGCATTGGAAGCAGGGGAGCCTGAGGACAGATCTCCTTGTTAAGGAGAGAGATTAGAAGGTATCAGGGAGGCGTGAAAGAGGCAGGAGCACCAGAGTCACAAGTTTCCCTTTAAGCAACGGCGGAGGTTGAAAAAGAATTGGAAGGAGAGTAATTCTCACTGAGATTTATTCAACATCATGCTCAATTCTACTGAAGCTCTTCCACTTTCCACCGGGGCCATGCATCCCACACATTGGCAGACAGTGAAATAATCCATCAGGAGACTCCACTCAGGGGCTCCCTGTGTCAGATTTCAGAAATCCAAATCATCAGGTTTGCTACCCCATCCATCCGCCCTTTGCCCTTGGTTTCTCGCTGGGTGGGGAAGGGTGTGTTTGTGTGTGGCTAACTGACTCCACGGTCTAAGCACATCTTCTCATTAGGGTCCTAAGAAGGCCAGGGACGCAGGACAAGCTGGCCTGTGTTCCCGGTCTCAGAGATTCCATTCAGCCAAGGTCTGGAGCTTATTACAGCTCCCTCTCCCGCGCAACTCCCTAGAAACCTCTGACACTCCATCAGCCAGGATGATAAATTGGTAACATTAGTATTTTGATAACTCCAGGCCCTGAAGCCACTCACCAACAGAGACAACCCCACCCCAGGGCTGAATTATTAAAACAATGACGATGTGATTGGAGAAACTAGAACGAGTACTCTCTGAGCCTTGCTTGGAGAGAAAGAGCGTGTACATACAAATCTTCAGCAAGGCCGTGGGCCGGACTGCCTGTCACTGTTTTTATTAACTGTACAGACATCAGCTCTCTGTTGCTGCTTCTTACTTTATATTTCAGGAACAGGGGGTCGCTGGCAGGGGGTGGAGGGAATCCTCACCTTTCAAAAAGAAACTCAAGTCAGCTTTGAGAATAAGAAGCGGGGGAGGGGAAACTCTTCCCTAAGCGCTGGGTTTATTTGGGGGACTTGAGAGCAGGGTAGACTCTGAGACTTGCTTATTGAAACAAAGTTATCGATTGCTAGAAATCAATAGAGGGAGAGTTGTGTCTGAATCACCAGCTTTGAAGGACTCAGAAATCGCTTCCCTTCCTGAGTTCTTTCCCCTGCCAGGACTTGGAGAATTCTTGTCGGGGGCCAGGTGAGTCTGGAATCGAGATGGTGCTGAGTGCAAGTGACTCGGGTTCGATCCCTGGGTGGGGAAGATCCCTTGGCATAGGAAATGACAACCCACTTCAGTATTCTTGCCTGGAAAATCCCACAGACAGGGAAGCCTGGTGGGCTACAGTCCACGGGGTCATAAAGAGTTGGGCGTGACCGATCGACGGAGCACAAGGGTGAAGCAGTGATTTTGCTCCCAGGAATCCAAACAGGAAGACCTTCATCCCGACATCAGATGGCCCATGGAGTCATTTTCTGGAGGCAGACAGGCTTTTTTCCCTCAGGAAACCAAACACCGAAATTCCTGATATGGGATCTTGGTGGTCAGGGGAGAGAGAATGGGAAGGAAGTAGGGTGGTCATCCTAAATACTGGGTTTCTAATGGACTTGGAAAAGCTTTGTTGCGTCTCTGGTGTTCTCTCCTGAAACCAAACCATCTGCTGGGGGCTAGCCACAGAAAAGGGAAGAGCAGAGGGGTGGAGAGTCTGCTGATAAAGGAGGAGGGGAGTGAAACATGGCCCCCATACCCGGACAGCTGCTTCGCCGACCTTGTTTTCACAGAAAGCTGAAATTAACAAGGACTGAAGACTTCTGGGAGTTAAGTCTTGATAACAGCGAGGAATTAAGCATTATCAGCCCTGGTCAATGTTGAGATGATGCCAATAGCATCATCTTGTATCGCTTTTGCTGCTCTCTTGTGATAGGCGCAAATCCTTTACACAGGCTTTCAACTTTTCCTTCTAGATCCCTTTGTGGAGGAGCGGGAGGGGAGGGAAAGCGGGGAGGGGAAGGCCTAGGTCCTTCTTCCCTGACTTAAGTGAAAGTGAAAGTCACTCAGTCGTGTCCAACTCTTTAGGACCCCATGGACTGTATAGTCCATGGAATTCTCCAGGCAAGAATACTGGAGTGGGTAGCCTTTCCCTTCTCCAGGGAATCTTCCCCACTCAAGTCTCCTGCATTGAAGGTGGATTCTTTACCAGCTGAGCCAGAAGGGAAGCCCAGGAATACTGGAGTGGGTAGTCTATCCCTTCTCCAGAGGATCTTCCCCACCCAGGAATTGAACCGGGGGTCTCCTGCATTGCAGGTGGATTCTTTACCAGCTGAGCTATGCGGGGAGCTCCCCCGCCCCCGTCCTAAGCCTGAGTGAATGAAGCCTACAGAGCTGCAGGTGAAAGAAAGTGACAGACGTTCTGAGAGGGACTCACAGGAAGGGGGCCCGGCCTCTCCCCTCACCTGGGTCCCCCTGGGACTCACAGGAAGGGGGCCCGGCCTCTCCCCTCACCTGGGTCCCTCCGGGTAAACAAATGCTCCATCAGCACGTCAGGGCAGAGCGTGGAGGGCCCTGGAGGACTTACCTAACCTACTTAGTATTTTGGGAAAATCATACTGGGTAAAGCCGAGACCCGAAATGCAAGATGATGTAAATGTGGTGTAGATATCTCAGAGAAGACAGAGGAGTTGCTCTCCAGTCACTCACCCGTGCTTGGAATGCAGCCATCGGGCCACCTCCCCGCAGGACTCAGAATAAATTGCTCCCTTTTCCCGCTTGGTTTCATGCCCAACCCCAACCCCACCCTCGATCAGCCTGTGACTAGAACCCATCAATGTGAGAGCGTTTCCCCAGGTGACGACCTGCCACTGGGCAGAGAGAACAGGTCTTCTGTCTGTCTGCCGTGGGACAGACTGAGCCGAGCCCTGCCAGGCACACGATACAGCTCTCCCCGCAGAGCCCTGGCCTCGCGCCAGACGCCGCTGTCCTTTGGCTTCACGTGCTCAACGACCCTTAAGATGAGAGCTGTCAACTCAGGCGTCTGGGGAGGAGACTCGGACTCAAAGGTTGAAGGTTTTGCTCCACATGGAGGCACAGCTCCTGCCCAGCGGGGTTGAGCAGTCCCATTATGCTTCTGGCCGCGCCTCCATCTCACCCCAGCGACCCATGAGTCTTAGACACAGAGGAACTTAGACCTGGCAGAGCCACGTTTTCAGCCATCTTTTGCTTGTAGCCACCACCCACTCTGGGCTTCCTAAACTTCTCCAAGGCTGGCTGGAATTTCCTCATACCTCTGGTCCGCTTCTCTCTCTCTCTCTCTCTTTTTAAAGTTATTTATTTACTTGGCTGCATTGGGCATTCAGGATCTTCTTGTGGTATTCAGAATCCTTCTTGCATCATGCAGGATCTTTTGCTGTGGCACATGGGCCCTCTGGTTGCAGTGAGTGGGCTCAGGAATTGCAATGCGAGGGCTTAATTGCTCCAGGACATGTGGGATCTCAGTTCCCTGACCAGGGATCGAACCTGCCTGAAAGGTGGACTCTTAACCACTGGATCCCCAGGGAAGCCCCGCTGTTCTCCTTTGTCTGTGCTTTCCTTCCCTCTTTTTCCTCTTTCCTTCCCTTCAGAGCCCTTCCCAGACATAGCACACTTTGGTTAATAGATGTTTGTTATAGACTATATGAATATATTTTGCCATTGTTGCTAAGCTGAATAATATACATATATTTTTTTGTCTACAGAGGAACCATTTGCTGTACAAAGGAATCCTAAAGTGAGTTCCTTTGCAAATGAAGAGGGTGGACATCTGGCAGGGTCATTGCTGACAAGGCTTCTCTACTTAGGGCCAGGGTAAGGATGGGGTGGAGGCTGGGTTAGTGTGAACAACCTCCGGGCTTCCGTCCAACTCAAAGGGTCCTTGTTTCACATGTGCTGGCATTCTTACTTTATCTTTAGTTCATCTTAGATGATCTCCTCGTGATCTTTCTCTGTGTTCATATTTTACATAACAGATGTCCTTTAAGATGGACTACATTTGGAATTCTACAAGATAAATGACTTATTTTCTTTCACAGCTAAATGGCATTTTAAAAAGGATATGATACAGACTAAGAGGCATGTCCATCAAATACAATATGTGGTCCACATGAACCAACTTATAAAAGGCAGTTTTTTAGACAATCAGGGAAAACAACTGAACAAGGACCAGGTACTAGGTAATATGTCATAAGGAATTACCTTCAATTGTGTTTGATATGATAATGGTATTGTGGTTATTTTTTTAATATCTGTTAAAGGTACATTGCAAAGTCATTACTGATGCTAATGATATGACGTCTGGGCTTTACTTTAAAGTGTCCTCCCCTGCCAAAAAAGGAAAAGGAGAGGTGAGGAGATATGATAAGAATGGTAAAATGTTGTGACTGTTGAAACTGGATGATGAAAACCTGGGAGATCATAGTCGATCTGCTTTCATGCATGTTTAAATTTCCCAAAATAAAAAATCAAGGTTTTAAAACACATGTTACACTCAAGTACTATTAGATTTTCTTTCTTTCTTTTTTTTTTGGCTATACCCCACGGCATGTGGGATCTTAGTTCCCTGACCAGGGATCTAATCCTCACCCCCTTCATTGGAAGGAGGATTCTTTCTTGTCTTTTTAAACTTTTACTTTGTATTGGGGTATAGCCAATTAACAATGTTGTGGTAATTTCTGGTGAACAGAGAAGGGACTCAGCTCTCCATATATGTGTATCCATTCTCCTCATTTGAAATAGACCCTGATGCTGGGAAAGACTGAGGGCAGGAGGAGAAGGGGACGACAGAGGATGAAATGGCTGGATAGCATCACCGACTCAATGGACATGGGTTTGGGTGGACTCCGGGAGTTGGTGATGGACAGGGAGGCCTGGCGTGCTGCGGTTCACGGGGTCGCAAAGAGTCGACACGACTGAGCCACTGAACTGAACTGTTTCTCCTCCAAACCCCGCTCCCATCCAGGCTGGTATATAACATGGAGTAGAGTTCCCTGGGCTATGCAGTAGGTCCTTGTTGGTTATCTGTTTTGAATATAGCAGTGTGTACATGATGGAAGGCGGATTGTTAACCACGGGAGCACCAGGGAAGTCTTGTCGAGTGTTTTTAAATGTAGCCTGTGGCTGACTGCATGCTGCATTCATGAACACCCAAACCTGGCCACGGCTCTCTGTGTGGTGGGCACACGTGTATATGAACGTTCTGTTTGCTTAGGTGGACTATGAGATTCTAGAGGACAAGGTTCACTTCTTCCATATTATCTCAGCCCAGCATGGTGGAAGCCAGAATCCAGTAGGTATTTAGTGCATGGTCTTGGCTGGTTGACCAAGGAATGGAGAGATTCGCTGAAACTCAGCAAGCATCCTAAAGAGCACGGTTTCCCTGGCAATGTTTCTTATGAGAGCAAGCAGGCCGCTGAGCTAAACCATCCTTCGGCTGGGACAATATATGCAGGGGAACTGTGGATAGCTATGAGATTTGATTTTAGTAAACTGTTTGCCATAATATGTTATGAAACTTTCCTTACAAAATAAATTCAACCTAGGTTGGAGAAGAACCTCATTTTGAGAATGGAACTGTGCACACACGCAAGCCAAGGGTAAATGACAGAGCGCGGTCTCGGCAAAGGTGTGTGGAACTGGTGTCTGTCCCGCTCTTATTTAACATCTTTAATAATGATCTGAAAGGTGGAGTGAACAGTTCACTAATGAAATTTGCATAAGGTCCTTAATCGGGAGGCGTTGCTATCGCCAAGAGGGGCAGAGAAGTAATGCAGAGGCCTCAGAGCAGGTTAAAGATATCGATGGAAAACAACAAAAATAAGATTTGGCTCAGAGGGAGAAAGACAAATTCAATTGGGAGGGAAGTCTAAAATGGGATATTCCTTGGGGAGAAGAACAATGCAAAAATAATGCTGAAAGAGGTTCAGGCAGAGAGCAACTGCAGCTGAAGTGAGATGCGGGGGAAAACGGTCAAGATTAGGGAAGATGTTTGAAAGAAAACACACATGCTGATGGTGGGGCCCCCTTGCCCCCTGCTCCCCCAGTTTCATGAGCTCCAAGGCCTCCATCCAGGGCCGCACAGGTCACTTGGGCCCCAAAACTTCTGCTTGGAAAAGGGTCCTTACTGGGCAGTAGGGAATTTCCTTTATGACGTCGTCCTGGTTTCATGGAGACTAGACAAACATTTCCCAGAATCTTTATCCACTGGGAGGGTACTGTGGACCAGGAACGTTTGGCCCCTGGAAGGTCAGTGGACGAGCGCCAGTCAGGTTGACCCAGCAGATGGCCCTTTTGTGGTTTTCTGGACCAAAGAAATAGAAATTACATCTTCTGGAAATGCTCCGCAAAGACGGGGAAATCCAGGAGGTTGATACTCTGCAGAAGGCCTCTTCCCCCGCATGGAGATGCTAGTCACATTTCTGCTCACTGGATATAAAATTCTTCTGTTCCGCAAGTATTCTGTGAGCATCCACTGCAGTGCCAGCAGACATGGGCCCTGTCCTCCCGGAACTTAGACTCTAGTGAATATAATACTTGTCCTTCAGTGACCGCCTACCTCTAAAGGGATCGAGATGAGGGTGGTGTTGTGAGTATATTCTTTTCTGAGAAGATATCCTCCAGACAATTACACAAATTCCTCCCACCCCTCACCTTCCTCCCCACCACCCAAAAAAAAACAGGAAAAAAAAAAAGTCCAGGAGAGTGACAGGTGACAAGCAGTGATTAAAGAAGTGGGGAGAGAGATCTAGAAAGATGGAGATGAATAACAAGATCAAGAAAGTAAGATGTAGATCATTGTCAAGTTCTGATGCGAGGACGATATTTTTCAAGTGTTGGCTCCCAGGCTGATGGCTGTTTGGGTCTCAAGTCTGCAATTTAATGAGAAGGACACCCAGACAATAATGTTGAATTAATTGGTTAATTTCAAGTTAATAAACCTTTGAAATTAGCAAACTGGGTTTCAAGTTCAAGCTGCAACTCTTACTAGTTGTGTGACCTTGGGCAAATCACTTGACCTCTCTGAAACTCAGTTCTTTCCTTCGTAAAGTGGGAACATCAACAGCATCTCACTCTTGGGAGATGACGTGAGATTTAAATAAAATAGTTCACGCAAAGGGCTTAGTGCTGGATCTGACTCTTGGTAAACTTTCAGCAAATGTAACTCTTAATGACTTTATTAGGGACTTTCCGGAGAAGGCAATGGCACCCCACTCCAGCACTCTTGCCTGGAAAATCCCATGGATGGAGGAGCCTGGTGGGCTGCAGTCCATGGGGTTCTAAGAGTTGGACACGACTGAGCGACTTCTCTTTCACTTTTCACTTTCATGTATTGGAGAAGGAAATGGCAACCCACTCCAGTGTTCTTGCCTGGAGAATCCCAGGGACGGGGGAGCCTGGTGGGCTGCCGTCTATGGGGTCGCACAGAGTCAGACACGACTGAAGCAACTTAGCAGCAGGGACTTTCCTGGTGGCTCAGACAGTAAAGAATTACCTGCAGTTCAAGAGATCTGGGTTCGATTCCTGGTTTGGGGAGATCCCTGGAGAAGGGAATGGCTACCCACTCCACTATTCTTGCCTGGAGAATCCCATGGACAGAGGAGCCTGGCAGGCTGCAGTCCATGGGGCTGTAAAGAGTCAGACGTGATCAATCAACTGACACACCCTAGGCCGTGACCTTAAACCACCGTGAACACAATTGACACCACAGCTTGAGGCAGCATCCCAGCCAGTTGTTTACACCTGTGGTCTGTCGGTGGCGATGGCAGCACACTTATCCTCCCAGATGTGCAATACGGAGGAGGCACGGCACCTTTATCCCCCCAGTCTTCCCTTTGGTAGAGTTATCTTCCAAACTTTTCACTCATTGTTCAACCAAATATTTTTTGAGCGCCTTCTCCGTGCCAAGCTCCAAGACAAAGAAGAGTAAGCCCCATCCTTGTGCCCAGGACACTCCCAGTTCAGAACAGACAACTCAACAAACTGCCCTGCCTGTTTCCTTGGTGCTTGAGCCAAGAGGCTTGCTCCCCAAAGATAGCTCTTTGACTTTTCTTCTCCCATCTTTGGGATCTGAGCCTCTTTATACCTTATTGCCGGCTTCTCCGGTGGCTCAGTGATAAGAATCCACCTGCAGTGCAGAAACCACAGGACATTCGGGTTCAATCCCTGTGTCAGGAAGATCCCCAGGAGGCGGGCATGACAACACACTCCAGTGTTCTTGCCTGGAGATTCCTATGGACAGAGGGTCCTGGCGGGCTACAGTCCACGGGGTCGCAAAGAGCCAAAGGAGACTGAAGTGACTTAGCATGTGGGCACGCATACATTATTGCCACTCTTCTGACTTCCAGTCTCAGATGTTACCACGATTGAAGTGATGGACTTTGAGTTAGGAAGACTTCGATTTGAAACCCAGGTCTGCTTCTAGTTAGTTTGCTGTGTGTCCATGGAGAAGTTACATAACCTCTCTGAACCTTAGTCTTCTTCACAGGGAAATGAGGATAATAGTGCCCACCTCCTAGGATTGCTATGAAAATTGAATGAGTTAAATTACCTGGCTTGGAAGCCCTTTTCCACAGCAGTGGGACGTGCTCAGGAAACAGTATTAAGCTGCCATGACCTTAACCATGGCTGTAATTATGTATGTAATTGTACATTATCTTATCCAATAGAATCCTGTGGCTTATTTCTATTTTTATGGATTTATATCCCAAAGGCCAGACTGTCTTGAAAATATTGATCTTGCAACTTTATTGAGACCATCTCTTCCCTGAGGCCTCAGTTTCCCCATCTGTCAAATAAGAGAGCTGGACTCCCAATCATTCCTATGGACCCCCCAGCTTCCAAGTCTCAGTGCCCATGGCTGGGGCAGAACAAGAGTGAGGTCCTCACTTCCTGGTTGACTTTGAAGCATCAAAAGCGAAGCCAGATGAAATGAGTAGACCACTGTTGGAGAGTCCTGGGGAGGAGGGAGGAATGATTAGCTGGGTCAGAGGAGGCATGATTGATGAAATTTAGAAACGGGTGGTGTAGACTACATCTCAACGGAAAGCTCTCTGACAGTGAGAGGTCAGCCTTCTTAGAAATTCCCAGCATTTACAGCCAGCATGGGCCAGCCATCCTGAAGAGGAACTCAAGAAGATCTTTGCTGGATGGGGTTGTAGCCACTAGGAGACCTGAGCAGTGCTGGCTAGAGGTGTGGGGAGGAGCACGTGGGAGCCAGCAGGAAGCCAGGCATGGGTGGGCAGAGAGCAGAGGCCCTGAATACGGAAGCCATCCGAGGGCCTCTGGTATCTTCTGTATTTTCCACGTGTGTCCCATTGGACTGGGCACCCCCTCCCAAGACTCTCTACACAAGTGCTCTCCTGTCCCCATAACTGCTCTGTGAAGCAGGAATAACCATCTCAACAGCACAGATAAAGAGACTGAGAGTCAGGGAGGTTAAATGACTTGCCTGGGATCACACAGCAAGCAAGAGATGGCAGAGGGATTCAAACCCTAAAGCCTGGAGGTTTCCACTGCCCTAGAACAACCTTTTTGGCCCTAGGGACTGGTTTTAGGAAAGATGATTTTTCTACAGATGAGGGCTGAGGTTGGTTTGGGGATGATTCAAGTTTTACATTTATTATGCATTTATTGAGCTCCACCTCAGATCATCAGGCATTAGATCCGGGAGGTGGGGAACCCCTGTCCTAGAAGACACATCCATCTGGACAGAACCGAGTTGGTGCCCTGACCTTAGGCGTCTTGTTACCGAAAGAGTGGGGACTAAGGCCCTGACCTTAGTCCTATTGTTACCGCTTGCTGCTCAAAAGCCAATAAACAGGCCAGGTTGGTGGAAGGGGAAGTTCATTTCAGGGGCCGGCAGCTGGGAAGGGGAAGGTGCCAGACTTCTGTCCAAAGTCTGACTCCCACCCCTGGTTTGCCAACAAACAAGGGGTGAGAGCTTTTACAGACGGAGTTGGGGCGAGGCAGGGGGGGGCTACATGCAGAAACAGCTCAGTCATCTGTAACAGTCATCTTCAGACTGGTCATCAGTGGTCTCACCAGAGTCATCCTGGTTGTTGTAGGTACATCAATCTTTGTTCCAGGGTCCATTTGTCCTGGGTAGAGTCTGGTCACCATATAATTAACTTCTTCCACCTGGAGTTCCAGTATCTATAAGAGAGGTCACAGGATATGGCTCACAATATTATCTATAGACCTTGAGAAAGAGCTAAAGGTCCTTAACTATGCTTAGTGACTACATTACCATTATTTAGTCTCCTTCGATTGTTTTCCTTTATTTCCTCATTTCTCACTTCTCTGATTAAACTTATTCTTTGACTTAAGTTTTCTACAGACAAAAGGCAGGCAGAGGAAAGACCATAGGGCTCTGCTCCATTTCACTGTCTCAGGAAGTTTTTATTACACTAGTGAGCAGAGCAATAGCACTTGACGCTTTTATCTCAGGACACTTTCATATCAACCCTGTGTGACAGGAAATGTGTCATTTCATTTCCGTTTTACAGGTGAGGAAACAGGTGCATGGTAGTTAAGTAGCAAGGTCACTAGATAAGCTAGTGGCAGAGTCGGATATAGAGTTCTATGTTCCTAACTCTAACCCAGTGCTTTTCTTTCTTTCTGACTTTTCTTCTTTAATTATATTCCAGTGTCATTTATTTTTTAATTGAGGGCTTGAGGTCTGGTGAGAATCACTTCCTAATAGGGAGACTTCGTGAGATTTGGGGCAAGCTTCAAAGGAAAGATGGCCAGGGAGATGAGATAGACAAAAATGATTGAGGAAAGGCAGATGGTTTGGGGCAAGTCTTTTAACTTCTTAAGGTTCAGTCTTCTCTATAAGATACGTGATAATGACCACCGATCTCTTCCAACTTCTGCAGTTCTCCACCGCCTCCCCGGGGTTGCTCCTTGTAAAAAGGGTGCGAGGAAACTTTCAGTGAGAGCTGGTGGGTAACACGTGCTCTGTAAATGACATCACTGTCATTATGAAGAAAAGTGTGTTTGGGCTAGGGCTCAGTTGCCTCCCAAACTGGGAAGCTGTGGACCACTTTAGGGAAGAGAAATGAATGTCAAAGAAGCCTAAAAATCCAGCTCTGCACATTAAAAAAAAAAAAATTTCTTTCTGGGAGTTCCCTGGTGGTCCAGTGGTTAGGAATCTGCCTTGCAATGCCAGAGATGTGGTTTTGATCCCTGGTCCAGGAACTAAGATCCCACATGCCATAGAGCTACTGAACCCAAGCTAAGACTCAACATGGCAAAATAAATAAACACCTAAGGAAATAAATATTTGTTGAAAGTTCTCTTATGGCTGGCTGTGCTGGGCTGTTGTTGCTGCATGCGGGCTTTCTCTGGCTGCAGCCAGCGGGCGCTGCGCTCGCTGTGGTCTGCGGGCTGCTCACCATGGGGGTTTCTCTTGCCGCAGCCCACAGGCTCCGGAGCGTCAGGGCTCGGGAGTTGTGACACACGGGCATAGTGCCCTTGCAGCACGTGGAATCTTCCCGAACCAGGAGAGGATTCTTAACCGCTGGACCACCAGGGAAGTCCTCTGCACGCTTCTAATACGCCTCAGGACACAGATTAGGGCTTCCCTCGTAGCTCAGCTGGTAAAGAATCTGCCTGCAGTGCAGGAGACCCTGGTTCAATTCCTGGGTCGGGAAGATCCTCCGGAGAAGGGATAGGCTACCTACTCCAGTGTTCTTGGGCTTCCCTGTGGCTCAGCTGGTAAAGAAGCTGCCCTCAATGGGGGAGACCTGGGTTCGATTCCTGGGTTGGGAAGATCCCCCGGAGAAGGGAAAGGCTACCCACTCCAGTATCCTGGCCTGGAGAACAGTCCATGGGGTGGCAAAGAGTCAGACACAGCTGAGTGACTTTCACTTCAGGACACAGATTTTCCTGGATCTTTTTGTCCCTTGAACCTCAGGGGCTTTACACAATGATTAAACATCAGGTCCTTTCCCAGGCAAATATGGGCCCATCTGTCTCGAGCCTTCTCATCCAGAACCTTTTTGGCAATGCTCATCCAGACCCTGGTACAGCAGAAAGCTAGGGATGGTGTCCCCCCTGGGCCCCCTCCCTCTTTCTCATACCTCTATTCCCCACCACTTGCAGGCGCCCCCCCCCCCGCCCCCCACTGATGGAGCCAGGTACTTGCAAACAGCTTAGGCACACATGCACACAATCGATATCACAAAAGATAAATCTGCAGCAATTGACTCCAGGCTGTACTGTCACTAAGTGACAATGAAAAATGATCAGCACTTGAATACATTGCATTTTTATCTTTAAATCTTTCTACAGAAGCGGCGTCAATATCAGAGCACTAAATAATCTCTAGATAGCAGGAAGAAGCAAGAACATTTTTTTCCTTCATGGAAGATGAATGTAGCTTTTTCGAAGATCTTAAATACTGAAGCAAGGAATTAGCTCTCTAAATGCCCTACGATGACTGGCTCCCTTGTCAGTCCTCCGAGGGCGATTTGAATACCCAACTCCTCTCTTCCATCAGTGTTCTTTAAATAACAATGCTTGGATCTGAGGGCTAGAGACCTCTTCCAAGCCCTAATGAATCCATCAATCAAGGCTTGCTGCATTTTCTTCCTCAGACTCAGCTCAGTGAGCCAACAGGGGAAGTTGAGGCAGAAGGAAGTTTAGCGTCTTATCTTATAAAGTCAAGCAGGAATTATTTCCCTTCAAAGTCGACCCTCTGGTCCTTAAGAAAAGGACATGGTCAGTTTCACCTGGGGTTTTGAGATGGAACTTTCATCAGCAATCAGATTGCTTGGTTGTCATCATCAAATGGGCAGCAAATGCGGGGCATTATTAAGTGTAAGAGACTGATAGCGATTAGAAATGCAGAGAAATCAGCCTTCCTCTTTCAAGCTTACAAAGTATTGGGTGGAAGGACATTTGCTTAACAATAATGACCACCATCCATTGAGCGATAGCAGCACCAGGTTCTGCACTAAGAACTCTTGTTATTGATCAATCCCCAAGTCGTGCCTGACTCTATGTGACCCCATGGACTGCAGCACGCCAGGCTTCCCTGTACTTCACCAACTCTCGGAGTTTACTCAAACTCATGTCAATTGAGTCGGTGATGCCATTCAACCATCTCATCTTCTGCTGCCCCCTTCTCCTTTTGACTTCAATCTTTCCCAGCATTGGAATCTTTCCCAGTAAGTCAGCTCTTCACGTCAGGTGGCCAAAGTATTGGAGCTTCAGCTTCAGCATCAGCCCTCCCAAAGAATATGCAGGGTAGATTTCCTTTAGGATTGACTGGTTTGATCTCCTTGCAAACCGAGGGACTCTCAAGAGTTTTCTGCAGTATCTCTGCGTGTACCCTGTCAGCTGAGCGGACCTCCCAGTAAGTCCTACAAGGGGAGCATCATCAACCCCATTTTACAAACAAGGCAACATTGCTAGTGATGGATATCCAGGGCAGGGCAGTAGACCCGGACTCGAGTCTCAGCTCTGTGGGAACTGGGGTAAGCTATGGCCCTCTTTGGCAGCTTCCTTTTAAGTAAAGTGAGGGAAGTCAGACTCTGAGCCCTGAAAAAAATACCCAGCCTTTACAATCATTAGTTCCATGACTATCCAACTGGACAGGCAAGCTGTGGCCCTCAGCATTTGTCTAGCGCCTGCTTCACGCCAGGTCACAGTTGTCATTGAGCAATACATCTTTCGTTCTCTGTGTAAATAGAGAAGCTATGACAACCATCCTCTCTCATAAAGTTATTATAATAAAAAAAGCAATTAAATATTAATCAACTCTAGTGTGCCTGCCACTGTCCTGGGGGGTGTTGGTATAGAATATGCAAAGAAGAAGAAATCAAAGTTTCTGACTTGAAAGATTGTTTAGTTATGCTGGAGAGAGGAGGCTGGTGTCCAATAAAATAGCCTTCACAATCAAATCTGGGAATAGGGGCTGGGGAAGCTGTAGGGTAGAAAGCATAGGGGAGGTGGAACCCAAAGCCCTTTGGTCTGTAGTTAGTCATTAAGGAGTGGAGTAAGGTGCGAAGCTGAAGACCCTCTACAGCAAGAATCTGGTAAGAATCAGCATGGAAGATATAAACACAGACATTTACTCCTCTGAGAAATAACCTGTGAATGCCTTGCTGACTTGGAAACACTCAAATCTAATCAAAGTGACCGAGGTATGTCATGAAGACTGACTAAGACAGTGGTAACCCAACTGATTTGACTCTAGCTGTCTGCAGGAAAATTATTAACAGAAAAGTACTGGTCAGCATCAAGTATGAAAGGAGGTGAGTTGAATAGCAGGAACTAGTCAATCTTTATCCACTACTCCCCAAGGGAGAGAGAGACTGAGGCAGCATTTTCAATGCCTTTTCGTCAGCTCCCTTTAGTTCCCTGAAATGCTTAGGGAAAGAGTTTCAAAATCCAGAACAGCTGGGAAAAGCTGCACTACATCCCCTTGGTGAGAGTCAACCTGGAC
This sequence comes from Oryx dammah, assembly GCF_014754425.2. NCBI lineage: Eukaryota > Metazoa > Chordata > Mammalia > Artiodactyla > Bovidae > Oryx > Oryx dammah. The sequence goes on along the minus strand of NW_024070209.1, from coordinate 100,983,467 downwards.
ATTGAGGCCCATTGAGGGACTTCCCTGGAGGTCTATCGGCTAGGACTCCGAGCTCTCATTGCAGACAGTCTGGGTTCGATCCCTGGTCAGGGAACTAGATTCTATAAGCTGCAGCTAAAAAAGATCTTGCATGCTGCAACTAAGACCCAGGGCAGTCGAATAAATAAATAAATAAATACTAAAATAAATAAAGTCCCCTAAAGTTTGGAGAAGTCATATAACAAGCAAACAAAAATACAAAACCTTACTTATCCTTCTTTAACCTGACATTTCCCAAACTTATTTGGAGATGAGATGGGGAAAAGAACGTCCATGAATATGAAACACAATTTAGAAAAGAATGATCTAAAGACTTAGATGAATGCATTAATTGGACTCACTGAAAAAGATAAATTATGAGAAATAGGGGGAAACAATTTTAGAGAGATGCTAAACTAATATATACAACTGATGAGGATGATCTCCTAGGTATATTGTGTCACATGAGAAAATCTATATACAGAAGAGTGTATGAAGTGTACTTTCATCATTTTTTAAAACAAGAGAGTAGAAGAATATACATGAATATATCTATATGTATGTTCTATTTATATTTGCTCACTCATGTCTGACTCTTTGCGACCCTGTGGCCTGTAGCCCACCAGACTCCTCTGTCCATGGAATTCTGTAGGCAAGAACACTGGAGTGGGTTGCCATTTCCTTCTCCAGGGGATCTTCCTGACCCAGGGAT